>NW_017731354.1:1542937-1570437 GCF_001890085.2 Hipposideros armiger
TGTGTGTGTGTGTGTGTAGGGGGGTGGGGGGTGAGCTGCCATTTTGGGAGGGGTGAGAAGTGCCTACGAGCTGCAGCTCAGAGAGAAGGGGCTCACAGACAGAGCAAGCTCCCGAACGCTGCCCCCCACCCCTCACTTGGTGCCAAATCTCCTCAGTGGCAGGCAGCCCTCCTTCAGCACGGACGGGGTGATGGGAAAATTAGCAGGGGTGATGGGAGTGCCTCTCAATAATAAGGAGCTTATGAGCATAACAGCTTTTCATCTTTTCTGACACATGGATTCCTGGCAGGGACAAGGGTCCTACTTAGGTATCTGAAAGAAGTGAAACTAGACTAAAACAAACAAAAACAAACAAACAAAAAACCCCTAAGAACAATAAAAAAGAAACCACCCCAATCACAAACATAAAACAACAATAAAAAAAGAAAAGACTTCACAGTCACTCCCTTAGAAGAAAAGGGAAAAAAAATTGGACTGACATAAAACCCTTTTCTCCTTCTTTTAAATATTGTTTCTAACAGCTTTGAAAGTAATGGACTGTATGTGGCTAAAAATAGAACTGGGGGTCCTACTTAACAGGGCCTTGTGAATCACTCAGCATAAGGAACTGTCAATATTTTTTTGAGCTGTCAGAAATCCATTTAGTGATTTTTGACAATTCAAAAAGTATTTCTGACTGCTTGATCTAGTTCTTAGTGAATTAAGGAAGGAGAAGGGAAAGAAATATATCAATTTAGATCATGAACCAAGTCCAGCTCCCTGAAACTCATGGGTGCTAAAGAGGTTAAGAAACACTCCCCTCCGCCCACAAGTAAAGTGAAGTCCCAGGAATCCAGCCACAGATCAAAGGTGGGCAGGTACGCCAGGTGATGATGGGTACACCTGTGGCCACTTGTCTGCAGCGAGGGTGTTTGGGGCTGGGACCAGTACTGAGCTTCTGGTGGGAAGGGTGCTTTCCAGTCAGAGTACCTGAGTGACAAGATAAGGCCTGTGATGCCCCCTGCCCACCGACATTCATGTGATCCAACTCTAGGCTTCAAATTTATTATAACGTCTTGAGATCGGGAATTACTGGGGGACGGGGGTGTAACCGTATTCTTTAAGGAGGTAGAGAAGTACCAATTTGCCCACAAGGTGACAGGCATGGATCCAAGACACAGGATCACCACACCCCAGCCAGGACGGCACCACACATACTTCTCGTCAGAGCAACAGACAGACGGGTGAAGAGACAGGTGGGCGGAAGGCCATCATAGAAGGCCAACGTCACGGCCACGGCCATTTGTCTGTCTACAGGTGAAACAGAAACACCCCCCAAGCCATCTCCCTGATTGGAGAAGCTGTCGCTTTATTTCTACGTGTGGTCAGGGTGGTTTACCCTCTGTCAGTGTGAGGTCTAAGAAAGCAGGGTTGGCTCAGCAAGGCAGTAAGCTGGTGTCAGGCCTCTTATGCACAAGCTGAAAATACTGAAAAGTTTGCAAGTTACCATGTCTCCTTCACCTTTTGTTTTTAAGTATTCTCCCTGGTCAAGAAATAGACTAAAACCAGGAGCCGTTCACACTGAGATGGGCACCCCCGTCGCCCACACCTTCTGGGCAGGCGTGTCAGGTCATTACAATGCAGACGGGACCCCAAGAACCAGCTCTGCAACCTCCAGTGAATCTGCCCTTCACGATTGTCTACGCAGCATTGGTGGGGCCCCTTTATGTTAGCTCCTGGGGAAGCCAGCCCGCTTTTAGGAACGCACACTCAGTACTCGTGTTTGGAAAATGCACTGAAGGAAGAGGGTTCTAGAACTCACCGCACAAGTCTGGCCTCTTGACACATCCGGCATTTGCTGTCCCACCTGCAAGTCCATTAAAGGCGGCTAAGCCGTCAGAGCCGTAGGCCCTGAGGACAGACAGCATGTTCACCGGCTTCTCCAGGCCCGCCGAGGGGTCCTGCGCCGCAAGGATGCCCGGGCTGTGCCACTGCTTCTCGGATGCCTGGGGGAAAGTTGCCACCAGTCCCTGGATGGGCTGAGGGGCGCCTGCGGGCAGCAGGCCTTCCCCACCATCACTGCTGCTGTCCTTGCTGAGGGCAGACTGTGGCTTGCTCACCGTCTCCGGCTCCGTTTCGATCTCTTCTTCATCATTGTTCTCCTCCATGGTGGAGTCCATGTCTTCCGAGGAGGCGATGTCGGAGAGGTCATCGGCAGTGTCCTTGTGTGCGGTGTCGGGGATCAGGATGGGCGTGTCATCCTTTGGGGGGGCCTTCCCTTCAGGCCCCTTGTTGGGGCCACAGCTGGAGGTTCCCGAGCCCACGGCGCCTGGGTAGACGCCAAACTGCTTGTAGAAGTCTGTCGGGAAGTTACAAACGGCGGGGTCCATGTGGCCGGGCCACGGGCCACTCTTCTGCTCCCCCAGAGTCTCTTTGACCTGTCCTTGGGCCATCTTCTCGGAAGCAGAGTCCAGAGGCCCCATCAAGTTGGCAAGGGCCGTCTCCTTGGAGGACGGCACCGAGGGCAGCGCGGCTGCTTTGCCCGCCTCCCGGGCTTGCTCTCGGCAGGTGACAGCCACCCCCAGGGCACTGTCCTTGCGTTTGGCTTTGCCCAGGTGGTTGGCCTGGAGATGAAGGGCCATCAGCTCCATAGATGACGTCGTGAAAGCACAGAACAGGCAGCCATGCCACGCGACGCTGTCCTGCACCGTCACCTGGGCGCCCGGGAGAGAGGCGCCATCGGGCCGCACGGACAGGTCCAGAGGCTCGTACTGGGACTTCTCCGGCCTCCGCAGGACCGCCTTCCCGCCACCCTTGTCCTCACCACCGTCCGCCCCGTGGACCTTCGTGGAGGCAGGCTCGGCCAGGGCTTTGTCCTTTCTGTCCTTCTCCTTCTTCAAGGAGCCCAGGACAAAGCTGTCCATGAATGCTTGCAGGGACCCTTGGAAAGTCACACCGTTGCTTGCGATGCTTTGATAGGCTCTTCCAATTTCGGAGAAGTGGGTGCTTTTGGAAGGAAGATCGGAGCCTTTCAGCGTGTCTGAAGGCGCCTCGGAAGACATGCCAGCGGCCTGCCCGGGGTGGTCACCGGATGAGAGCACCCCTGACGTCCACTGCTGAGAGGCAGGGCCACCACGGAAGTCGATTCCGGGGAGACCCTTAAAGGCCCCCCTCAGGATGTCTGGCCTGATAAACAAAGCAGCTTTGCTGGGCAGCTCATCCCTGGGGTCTTGGCTTGGGGGCTGTCCGGCCAGGGGCCCGGCTCCGTTCTGTCGCTCCCGGTGATGCCGCTCCAGGTGGTACTTTAAGGACGCAGACTGGGTGCCGGCATAGTCACAGTGGGGACACTTGTAGGGCTTCTCACCTGCAAGGTTTGGACAGAGGAGAGAAAAAAGTGTTTATGTCATGTGGTGTGCTGAACAAGGCTACAAGGATCAACATTTGTTCTTGGAAACAAAGCAGCTCAAACTAATAATTAGTTAGAGAACAACTGTTTTATAATAGAAGAATAATTCGTACTCTTAAGCTTTTTTAATGATTTTGTACCATTTGGGACTATTCAGGAATGACATACTATCTACACACAATTAGCTATCTTTTTCTTTATCTAACATGTGAAAATGGCTGTAGATTTAAAAGCTATGATTATGAAAATTAAGCATAATAATTTCAACCACAGTGATCATTAAAAGTAGAAGTTTAAAAAGACAAAGTATGTAACAAATGGGTGGTTGCGATATTTTGTGTGTACAATAGCTCTAAAATTTGTTTAAATTATACACATGGAAACCATTTTTAAACCTAAAAATTTTATGGCACTGTTACGCAAGACTGAAATGAATGATTTAAGTCTTGCTCTGCAGTAAATCATGGATATAATTAGCAAATGGCATACTGCACGAGTAATTTATCATTATTTGGAGGGCACCATTCCAGACGGGCTCAGCTATCTGCAGACCTACTGCATTGTTTCTAAATAAAGAACTATAAATACCGATTCTATAAAATATTAATACCATTACGGTGCATTATGATTGCAGCATGTAAAGACATATAGTTAAGATAAAAAGTAGTCAATAAAACTTAAAAGAAAATGAGTAATAAAAAGGTACAAAATACACTTAGTTTCTGTATTTGAAATTCACATTATCTACTGGTCTTTGTAGTGCCTTAAATTTGTACTAACGGCCAACCTCACGCTCCGGTAGTGAAATGTGTAATTTACATGTAATAAGCGCTTTCCAAAGAATAAAAATAGCTTTAAAGAGTGTTTTAAAACATATAAGACCATTTCCCTGAATTCAATATTTATTTAAAGTCTATACCTGACTTCTATTGTTCTTCACACCACAGAAAAGATACCAGCACCTACAACTTAGATGAGCCCACACTGGGCTGGAGGAAGAGAGGAGGCTGAACAAATGTGGATTTCAGTATCTTCCAAGAATGTGCTAGCAATCCAGGGTCTTTTCCAGACTTTGGAATGGAAAGCTCTCTGGAGGGACTGGGGCTGTGACAGTCCCTGTTAGCTTGCTCACAATAGCTCCCTGTCAATAAGCACAATTACTTCTCCGAGGAAGCCCCGCGTCCCCCCTTCCTCTCTCCTATTGTAAAAAAGACCAAAGTGAAAAGCAAGGGCAGGTCACGGTGAGCGGGAAGGTCTGAAGACACTTCCCTGGGCCTGCTCTCAGCATCCCGTTCTCCAGGTGGGGGGCATTTGACAAGGGGCTGGGGACGCCTGGACTCAGTAAACCAGAGGACTAGCAGCCCAGGTCCTGAGCAGGGGACTGCACATCGCCTGCAGATCGTGTGCCGGTCCCATCAGCAGGGTGGCCACGTGCTCCACACGCAAGACCAGCTTCAGGCCTCCACTGCACAGCTCAAGAGATGGCCTTTGGGTCTGGGAAGGGGGCCCAGCAGGCATCTACTTCTCTCAGTGGAAAGCTCAGATAACTAGTGACATGGACCTGGAAGGGGATACTCTCCCCTTGAGGTAAAGGTGTGCATGGTTCCAGGCACCATTTCCCATGGCTTGGACTCAATCTTATGTTAGGCCGTCGCACCCTCAGTGGGACAGGTGTTGTGAAGGGGCCTCCCTGGGCTGACCTGTGAGCCCAGTGGCCTGTGGGAGCCTAGGCGGTGGTGGTGGGACATGTGACAGGAAAGCCTGACGAGGATTGGCATCTGGGCACATGGGTTAGCGGGAACCCTAGGGGTGGGGGCTGCAGGTACTGAGTGAGACTCAGGCTGCAGCTCTGAAACACACCTGGAAATGATTAAGTGCATCTTAATCATTAATCAGATCAGGGTTTGTAGACAACGCACGGGCATTCATCAGCGGGGGCCACAGAGGGAGAATGTGGACTTGCCGGCAGCCTGGGTGGGGTGGGGGTGCACGATGCACAGATGCTGGGCCTGTTTCCAAGACGCACATTTGAAATGCACACTGGAGCAGTGGTTCTCACACGGCGCTGTGCACCAGAGTCCCTGGGGAGTGTCAGCACCAGTCCTGATCCCTAGGTCTGGCATGGGGACCACAGTACATATTTTTCACCAGCATCCGTAGTGACTGTGATGCAGACAGTGGAAAGATTACGCTTTGGAAAACCAAAGTGGAACCGCTTAGGGAGCTTTATAAAAAGGCCAACACCAAGGCTCCTGTCCCCCTTCTCCCTCCAGAAATGCTGCTAATTGGCCCAGGGCTCAGACCGGGCGTCCAGGTCTCTGAAAGCCCCCCGCAGGGCCTTCAGGAAGCCTAGATGGAGAGCCAGGGTACAGAGCCTCCCTGGAAAGTGGCCTTTTAAGTAGAGACTGTGGGGGGCTTAGCAGGGAAGGGTGCATGGACCTTGGACCCCAGAAGGTGCTTGGGGAGTCTGAACCGGGAACCAGAGACCCCTTCTGGTTCATGAGTCCCTTCTTGGGACCTATGCGGTGGGAGGCTGGTGCACGTGCTCCCTGAGGCCTCATGTCAGCTCTAAAACCCAGATGCATGTGTGCATATGTGTAGACACCCGCACACACAGAAAAGTGCAAATTCATTCACACATGTTTTCTGATTGAATGAACTGATGGATGAATGCATACCTCCTACCTCCCACGTCAGGAAGGGAATTGAATGAAGCAGCACAGAGACAAGGTCCCACCCGTGTGGTTTTCGGAGGAGACATGTCACACGGTTATTAAAGCAAGTAAGTGTATTCACACACTCACACACAGTATACATCATACACATTCACACACACACACAGACACACATGCATACACACACACACGTGCACACACACACACAGATGCATACATGCACTATATTACACACACTCACACACACTCACACGCACATATACTCCCTACATCACACACATGCCACACTTGTATGCACAGGTACACACACACAGACACACACACTCACCATACACCAAACATACCACACATGCACACACATGTATGCACACACATGCATACATGAGCACACACATATGCACATGCACATACACACAGATGCACACACTTGCCATACATCACACACACCTGCACACATGCATGCACACATATACACACATGCACACACATGTGCACATGCACAGTGCAGGAGAGCATCTCCACTCAGCCCACAGCCCTTGTGAAGGTTAGACAGCAGCCTCACTGTTCACAGAAGACAGGCCACAGCTGAGACATAAGCAGGGTCCACTCTGTCCTCAGATTTGAGTCTCCAAGGGTCCTGGCCCTGAGAAACTAGGGCCTCCTCAGTGAGTTTCCGAGAGCAATATGACTGCACCTGGTCCACCCAGGGGCCAGCAAGCCGTCCCTACCCGCCTCTGCCCTGCATGCAGCCGCTGAGGGGCCTCTGCTCTCCACCTCCCCATGCGTGTCCCACAAGGCTTTGTTTGGGTCACTGCTCCCTATCACCCCAATTCCCCAGGTAAATGCTGCGAAGTGAAGCTCCAAGGGATAAACCCACCCGCTTTGGGTTTGTGTTTTAACAAACAAACCAAAACCCTGACGCTATTTTCTTTATAATAATCATGATTTGAATAACCACTCCTGCCCTCTGCCTAGAAGCCTCCCTCACTTCTCCTGGCTTCAACTCCGTGAGGAGTACTGGGCAGCCCCTGGACTCACACTGGCCCCACCGGGGTGCACGGCTGGCCAGCAAACCCAAGGACGAGCTGTCTGGGGTGAGCGTGCCCCCTGGAGAATTCCAGGCAGCCCAAGGGCCTCATTTTCCACGGGACACATCAGCATTCTTACCCCAAGGGCACATGTCAGGGGCTCAGAATGCCACCTTCTCACCACCGGCCGAGACTGGGTGGGGAGGGCCTGAGGGCACATTTAGCAGCTCTGACATGCAGTCAAGGTCTGCTCTTCGATTTGGCCAACAGACAAATGTGAATCCACCTGCGCTGAGAGCTGCTTCACAGTCAGCGTCCCCCATCTGGCCACATGCTTCAAACCGACACTGGGCTGGCTCTAACAAGCCCAGGTTCTGCCCAGGAATGTGCCCATGGGCGGCCAGCCCTGTCCCACCCAGTGGCCTCTGCCCAAGACTAGGAAAGGCGTTGCCTATGCAGCCTCAGGCTGGCAGCCCCAGACCCTGCCAGCAGCTCTGTCCAGTTGATGGATTGGCCACTTAGGCCATAAATGAGTCCAAACCTACTGGGTGGTCACTCAGGCTGCCCTGCGCTTTCCAAGGGGTCATGAGCCCTCCGGTCACCTCCATGATGCTTGGGACTCTCTGTGTCTGCCCGTTGTGGGAGCCACATACTCACAGGCCTTCAGAGCCAGGCAGATAACAGGCCCCGGGGCAACAGCGGGCTGGGTCCCACGCGTCTCCTACAGGGCAGCCGCCACAAAGCCCAACTGGCAGTGGCCGTGAGGAGCGCCAACTCTCCAGGAAAAGCCACACACCAGATTTCTACGTGCAAAAGCCTGGTCTTTCACTATTGGCACCACTTACAGACTTTTCGAACACTGCGAGGGCCATGGGACCCTATTCTGCAGACTGGTCTGAAGTGGACAACCCCTCTGGACCTTGTGTCTGGGGAGAGGACGGCTAGTATGGGGCCATCCCCCCACCGAAGGAAGCAGGGAGGACACTGGTGGGCTTCTCTGGGGAAACCTCTCACAACCTTTTGATGGAATAAGACGTGGGCCCAAACAGTGTCTTCCTAGAAGAGAGAGTTTGCTAGAAAAGCCATAATAAAATAAAAAACCATCGGCTCAGCATTGCAACGGACTAATGAAATGACTGAAGCCATCTCACCGTAACCAGCCGTCCCTGACGTAGGGCGTAAGATGTACATTCAACCTCAGAACAGCATTGCTAACATCTCCAAGTAACCACATCAGAAATTTCTAGTAATACCTGACCGAGTAGTTTCGTTCATTCGTTGTACCTATTTTTACACGGTCATGGTTTTCATCGCTCAGACTCCACTTTGTACTTGATGAGCCAAAGGAACCCTTACATTCTGGGGAGCTGTTTTGGGGCTATTCATACCAAGTTCCCAATATCACTCTCCAAAAATAGCAGGTGGGTTCCCATTGATCCCTCCGGAAACCGCTTTATGAAGCTTTTAAGAAATGCCTCATGCTTCTAATGTTGTTGCTGTTTGTTTGTTTTGCTAACTCTCCAAAAGTGTCTTCACTTGAATTGAGTAACGGAATGCGTCCCCGTATTTGCATCCTCTGTTTGATATTTATTTAGTCTCCCCGCGCCTCTTCACTTAGTTACTACCAGGAGAGATAAATATGGCGGTGGCTTTGCTGTGAAGCATCAGTACATTAATATAAATTGTACAGTAATTCCCCCAAAGCATATATATGTTGTAAACCTGAAGACTTTTCACACAGCTGCTTATTGCTAAACAGTGCCTTGTCCAGAAGGGGACAATCTGTGTCTCTAATTGCTGTCACTGAAGCCGAGATTCATTATGTGACTTTCCCATTAAAATGTGAGCATTAATTTGTATAATGAAATATCACCCACTGCAGTGCTCATCAGCCATGCCCTACTGTATACTGCACATTGTTAGCTACCTAGAAGCTGTAGTTAATTTCACTAATGGATATTTCCCTACTTAGTGTTTGGTAGGAAATTTATACTGTAACATTACCTGTTAAACTTTGAAGGAAATTTAAATTCAATCAATTATTTCCAATAAAAGTTTGGAATGTCGTTAAGGCAAGAAGGAAGGGGGACTGCAGAGGAATGAAGTGGGCTTTTGGTTCACCACAGAAATATACAAATGAGGGAATTTTCACTCAAAACAAAAAGGGAAAAAAGAGCCATCTCCTTTTGGGCAACTGGATCTTTTCTTCCCCTTTTTTCATAATCACTCAGGTGGGTGCACGCTGCTGAGGACCACACCACACACTCTCCTTGTGGGAAAAGGAGATGGCCAAGCTCCCACTTTAACCAACCCTGTGTGCAGACGTACTCCGTGCTTTTGTAACTTAAGCCTGGTCACCTTTCCTGGGGAGGACACACAGAAGCGTCAAAGGTAAGGTGTGTGCACGCCGGCACCTGGGTGAGGACCTTCCCCCCACACCTGTTCCATCAGAGGCAGCTTCCCCGACGAGACTGTCACCTGATGATGCTGCCCGGTGACCCCACCCCCCTGCCACACCAGGGGGCAGGGTGCCGCCAGGTGCCGCAGCGGCCGTCTCCCTGCCTCGCCAGCTGCCTGACCTCACTGTGCTGGTGGGGAAACTGAGGCCCGCGGGGTCAAGGAGGCCCGGCCTCAGGCCAGTCCGAGTTGGGGGCAGAGGAGGAGGCAGGTGCACAGTACTTCCCTTTGAAATCGCCAGGGGGCTGCGTCAACACACCTTGTGGGCACAAGTCGCTTCCTTTCCTCCTGCTGGTTACTGTGTGGACACACACTGTCAAAGAAATGCTGCATTAATTCCCTAAAACAAGCCAACGATTCACCCCAAATAGAAAAAACATCACAACAGTGCAGTGGTTAAAAGAATGGGCTTCTGGATCAGGCAAGCCTAGATTAGGACCCATCACCAAAGCCGGGCAACTCTGGTGGGTGACACCACGTCTCGGGGCCTCAGTCCCCTCCCCTGCGACCGGGCGGGGTGGCATGTGGTCACCGCGGTGCTGTGGGGTCACTGGAGCAAACTCCCTCCACGTGAGGTGCCTGCACATGTCAGAGCATAGCTACCATTACTGGTGTCACTGCTGTCACGATACCTCATGGGCTGGCAGTCATGAGGCAAAATAGCTCCCAGGCGCCCCCTGTACCCCATGCTACACACACAGTTCTTTGGGGTGCAGGAGAGAAGTCCTCTCACTTCCACAGTCTCTTTGGTCCTATCAGGACCTGGTGCCCGGTGACAAGAATGCAGGTGAGAGCCGGGGAGGGCACCCCTTGTGCCCCACTCAGCCAGCCCCAGGTGGTATCAAGCAAGCATGCGCCCAGAAGTGGGGGCAGTGCTGGGCATGCCCTTCGGCCCACCCTGAGGCCCCTGGAAAACCACCGTTGGCGGCTGTGTGCAAACCCGTTCCCATAAAGGGGTCCCCGAGTCAGGGTCAGACCGGCACACGCAGCATTTCGCAGCCCGATCAGTGAGGCCTGCGTCATTTGAGAGGACACCTAGAGAGACCTCCCTTTCATGAGTCCCTGAGCTCCCGCGCTCCACGTCTTCATCAGCGAGGCCGCTCAGTACGTCTCTCCACAACAGCCATTCCCGAGACAACCGCTGCCTCCTGGGAACCTCACACACAGGTGGGCAGCGAAGAAGTCCAGCCAGGGTCCTGCAGCCAACGCACGGCTGCTGCACCACCCGCTCCCCCCGTTTCGGGGCACATCAGCCCCGGCCTCCTGCCTGAGACTGTCGTCTGAGTGCCACACTAAGCAGAGCAGACGGCCTCCTGCGGTGGGTGGGTTCTTCCGGTCCACCAGGGGCCTGAGCAGGACAGAACGCCGAGTGGGGAACCTCTCTCTGTCTGTCTGTCCTGGGGCTGGGACATCCGTCTTCTGCCTTTGGACTCAGTCTCGATGGGGACTTACACCATCAGCCCTCGTGCTTCTGAGGCCTTTGGACCCGGACTGGGACCAGCCATCACTCTCCTGGGACTCCAGCTCGTCACTACAGACCGTGGGATCCTCAGCCTCGTGATCACACATATTCTGTTTCTCGGGAGACCCTGACACACAACGTCCTTTCTGAGCGCACTGACTGAGCCACGGACCTGGTGCCCGACAAGACGCACTGTGCGTGCCCCGGGGCGGGGTCCTCGTTGGCCCAGGACAAGCTTTCCCACAGGAGAGTGTTTCAGCCTCCCCTGGGTGGGCAGTGCGAGCCCGCGTGGGCAGCCTCTGGGATCTGAGGGTTACTGGGGCCTCCCCTCAGTGCCACATGGCGCTGGCGGGGGCTCAGAGGACACAGAAGCATCCTGACTCCCTGCAAGCTCCCGGCCGCAGGTGTTCAGGGCAACCGAGCTGGCACAGGCACGGCCCACGTCCAGCAAACGTGCTGGGAGCGGGGCGGCAACGGCGGCCCTGGGCGCAGGACGGAGAGTGCTGTCTGTCGGTCCGTCACGTTACCGGGCCAAGGCTTCTCATACAGACAGACTGGGGAAGAAGAGGCAAAGGGTGTGCCGCCAACTAAAACACGTCGGTGACACTTGAAGTGTCTAGTCGCTCGTGTGGGTCCATTATGGAAAAGCTTCAAAAGGTGGCATTTGGGCAAATATGCATTCTATTTCCTAGACGGCTGTCCTCTGGCCACGTCACTTGGAAATACAGAAACACGAAGAGGAAGGAAGGGGACATCACACCAGCACCTGGTACCTCATTTATTCCCAACTCACTTGATTTTGATTTTTAGTCACTTGTGTAACCTACACGTTTACATTGTCATAATGGATGTTTATGTTGGTGATTTATAACATAACACTTTCTGTTCTATGCAAGCGCTCACGTGTAAGCATTGTCCAACGTCTTTGTTCTTTGGTAAAAAGGAAATCCATCTCTATCTGGCTTCATCCTGCCTTTTAAATGCTGGAAATGCTGCTTCCGAGGGGGTAATGTTTCCATGGCTTCTTTCTTTTTCCCTTTATTCTGGGAAGTTTCTAGAATGCCTCTGTCTGTGGCCCTGTCTTGCTTCTCTTAGTGTCTTCAAGGACTGTTGGTCACACATTTCAGATGTTTTGGGAAGTGGAAAAAAGCAGAAGTTTGGAAGAAAACCATCTTTCTCCAGCTTTA
This sequence comes from Hipposideros armiger, assembly GCF_001890085.2. Lineage (NCBI taxonomy): Eukaryota > Metazoa > Chordata > Mammalia > Chiroptera > Hipposideridae > Hipposideros > Hipposideros armiger. The sequence continues at coordinate 1,555,132 of NW_017731354.1, forward strand.
AAACCTCAGAGAGCAGAACACACCTGCTCCCACCCAGGCCCACCGGGCGCCTACCAGTTTCCGTCCCGATTTCTCGGATGTTCTGCAGAGCGTCTTCTCTCAACCATGGGCCAGCCGATGGCAGGCAGGGCCCACAGGTGGGGGGCACTGCCCCTTGCTTTCCTGACCAGGTCCCTGGAAGGTCAGGGCCACTGGGGTAAGCCACCGCCACCCAGCTGGCAAGCCTGGCCCAGGCACCCGTGTCTCCGTCTGAGGAAAGGGTGGTGGCACGCACCCCTGCAGACAGCCCAGCGTTGGCTGCCATGGCAACTATGTCCCACGTCCTGGTGTCTGTGGGTCCCCACAGCCACCACCACACCCGAAGGGGACCCAGCTCCAACCTTGGTGTGATCTGAGGAAGCCAGATGTCTCAGCTGCTCAGCCTGAGCCCAGTCAGAGGGAAGGCCTCATCGAGAAGGGGGTATTGGGGTCACACTCTGATGATGAGAAAGCAGCCAACTCACCTGCCTGGCAGACAACAAAGACCTAGAGACAGAGACTCAGGGAGCCTTCACGGAGCTCCCGGGGTGGGGCTTCCACCGGAACCCAGGACCCACAGCCTGACTGCCACACTGTGGCTTCTGACGGGTTCGCGAGTTCAGGCTGCTTTTCCAAGATGGTCCCTGGGAAAGGGGCCACCGTCTCCACGGCACAGTGCCAGGACGACAAGAGGAAGTCTCGCTTATTCTCACCTCTGTTCTGTCATTCGCGCTTTCAGATAAATGCATTGTGCCCCTGCTATGTGTAAGGTGTTCTTGTAGGGCCTGGGTTCTAGAAATTACAGCCATTCAAAAGACAGACAGTATTGCCACCTTCATATTCTGCTTGGGGGGAGACCATCTATAAGGAAATGAACAGTGAACTGAGCAAGGTAATTTCGGAAAGGGCGCAGTTTGTGACGGAAGGACAGCGTGAGGGGTAGTGAGGCACGGTCTCTCCGAAGAGACCACATGGGAGCTGAGCCCCAGTGACCACCTGGGGGAAGAGAATTCCAGGTGGAGGGGACAAGCCCTCTGCATGGCGGGGGGGCGGGGTCAGGAAGGAGGCAGTGGGGTTGGAGGATGCAGACCTGTGGAAGGGGGTCAGATGCCACGGGGCCTGGCGAGTCACGGGACCTGGCACACCGTTAGGGAGTGTCCGCCTTGGCCCTGGAGGACCCGGGAAGGGGACATGCCCCAGGACGGGGCGGGGCAATGGCCACCTCAGCGGCACGCGGGCCTCAATAAAGCCGGCCGGCAGCCCGTGGCCCGCTGCCACCTGTCCTGGGCTCCTCTCAAGTCGGGGAGATTTGTGGGCTGCGGGGGAGGTGCCAGGTAAGGGCCCCTGGTCCGTAACCGCAGGCTGCACACAGGCTGCGTGCACTAAATATCCTGCACAACCCTGAGCTTTATTGATTCCGTGGGAAATAGACCACAATTATTTTTGAAAATAGATGGCATATTTGTCTATCCTCTGAAGCAGCTCATACTCCAGTAGATAAAGTGTCAGGAGAAAAATCAAAGAAAATGGAGGTGTCCATATCTCAGATGGATTTTTCTTTTCTATTGGCAATGTGCGAACAACTAGCAGGAAAGCCACAGAGAACCATGACGGAGGCCAGGCAGAGAGGCCGAGAGAGGCGCACGTTGTGAGGGGCAGGGCGGCGCACACAGAGGGGGCCGCAGGCGTCCAGCAGCCACGGCCCCTTGTTGGTTCAGAGCACACCGGTTTTTGTTTTGAGAAGACCCAGTAGAGGGCCCCCTGCTGTTTGTCCCCTGCATTCCCTCTGTCTAGTCCCCTGGAGCCCTGGCTGGGCAGAAGCCAGTCTGCCGGGCGTCAGGAGAGCAGCTACGACCCTTTTACACACAAGAGACTTTGCACTGGGCTTCCATCATTCAATACCCAAGAGACTCCTGGTCAGTACCAGGTATGGGAGGTGCCACCTCAGTGCCACAGAAAGATCATCAGTCAAGTGCCCTGGGGCCTCGGGTCACCCCAGGCCTGGCCCACGGGAGGTCTGCCGGTCATGTGGCAGGAGCCTGGACGTCAGGGTCAGTTCGGACGGGCAGTGTACACAGCAGTGTACAGATGGGCCCAGCGAACACGGCAGTGTTAGTGATGAGCCACCAACCTGGCACAGGAGCAGGAGGTCGGGCCCCGCCTGGGAGCCACGCACCTGCACGCGCCGTCTCTCACCTGTGTGTATCCTCAGGTGGACCTTCAGGTGGTGGGACGTCCGGAAGGTTTTCCCGCAGTACGGGCAGTCCTTCAGGGCCGAGCCCAGGCTCCTGTCACGCAGCAGTGAGGGCTGCTGGACGCCGGCGGACCTCCCCGCCTCCTCGCCGACGTCTGCAGGAGAAGACAGGTTCGCACATCACTTCAGCACATGTCACAAGTTGTTCGCACCAAAACTGCTAACACCACACAAAGTTAAACATGTCAATACTACACCTGTCTATTTCATTCTCTAAATCTGACAGAATGCTGACAATTCATGTATTTTCTTGTTATTCTCTTAAATTATTTCATCTTTCCTATCATCATTTTAAGCAGCATATGGTACCTTTATATTGAACTGAATTAAACAAGAAAAGAAACAGCTGTGTCAGCAGCTGGTTTGATTTCTTCTTTTGCTTAGCTCCTATTAAATATTTTTTTCCAAAAGTTTAAAAGTGTTGGTGTTTGTTGAATCTGATTAATTTATAATATGGACTAGCTGGAGAGTTTGCCATACGATCGAAGTCACGTTTGCATTGAATCAAGCAACCAATGGGGGTAAATGTCTCTGCCACGTCCCGGAGACACGCAGACATACAGCTATTTTGGGACAGGAAAGAAAATTATCCAGAACTGATCATTTCTTCCTTGTAGAGCCTCGTATCCATCGCTGGCTGGTGTGATCTCACGAAAGAGAGGAGAAAAGTATGGAACTGTGGTTCCACAATTAGCCCGTGATAAACACGGAGTGACATCTTCAAAGTCATGTGCAGAAACTCAGCTGCAAACGCCCATAAACGTGGAGCATGGCAGTTAAATCTCTGTGCAGCGACTTGAGAACTCTGTCTTAAAGTATTGATACAAATTTGCTTCCTGCTGTTATTGGTTGTGTAACCCAAAGCATTAGAAAATGGAGTAAAATTTACATGCGGCTGCCTTCTGCAGAGAAATGGTGGGACATAATGGTAAATAAAACTGTGAAAACGTCTAGTATCTGGAAGATACGTTATTGCAGCACCCGAGGCCTGACATGCACTGCCAGCCAGGCGACGTCGGGGGTGCAGAGTGGGAGCTGGAGGCTGCGTCTCGGAGGAGGGGACACACAACGCTGCAGACTGGCCGCCTGGCACAGACCCCAAGCCCCCGAGGCTTCCAGCCCACCCTCTGGGCCTCACGGTAGGTCCACAGTGAGAGCGGGAGACCCTGAGGGACAATGAACAGACCTCTGGGTTCTGCAGAGAGCACAATAAACTGGATCTGTACCTGCCAAGCAACAGAAAATGCAAATGGCTTTTATTCTGCAACCTCCGCTCCGGTGTTCTCTGCTGATGGCCCAAAGGGACAGGCTCATGGGATGGCCCATGAGCAGGACGAAAGCAGACACTCTCTCTTCCTGTCTGGAGGTTTGCTCCTGCATCCGAGGAGACACTGGCTTGGAGCGACCCCTCTGCGTCTGGTCTGACGATTCATGACGGCATCGTTGACCTGGGCACGTTCTGGGCGCTCACGGTCACCCCCTTGTCCCGCTCTTCTGGCCGCCCTTGGAAGAGCTGTTTAAGGGTCGAACAGCCGGCATTCTTTCCGTGGTGATTGTGCTCAGATAGCGGGACAGAGTTCACCCACATCTTGAACTGTCCCTGCCGAGCACTGGGTTTGTGGTTGTACACACAGATGTGCAAAGGCCACCAGCGATGGCCACTGACGAGGGCAACCGGGCCAGGAAGGGCGTGCCACATCCCGGCAGACGGGTGCCCCAGGTGCGGTCACAGCAGAGTGCTCTAGCCACGCAGGCTGAGGCCAGCAGGGGCTGCTGCCACCTCTGTCCTAAAGAGCCAGCATGCCAAGTGCCCAGGAGAATGATGGCCAGATGGCAACCCCACGTCACCCGCGCGCTGGGTTTAAGTTGCTGAAATGCCACCTCCCGCCCCGCCCCATACACACTGCATCTGCCCTGCCAGCGTTACTCCACTTCCCTTTGGTGGGGTCAGGAGGTCAAACAACAGTGAGCCCACGTGCCCCCTGCAGCAGAGCAAAGACCCTGTGTAAGGGTGTGTGTGTGTGTTGGGGGGTGACATCTGTCAGTCAGAACAATTAGCAGAGCTGCGTGCCCGGATGTTGGCTTCAGGGAGGAGCAGGTGTGGGCTTGTGGTACTGTATTCCTGCAGGTCCTCGGCTCCAGGATCAGCACAGGCACCTTCCCCCAGACCTTCCTCCAAGGCAGCCCACTTGTGACAGTGGCAAGTGGGCTGTCGGACGGGACAGAACGGAGTGGAGCAGAACAGAGCGTGTAGAGGACATACTCCTACTGTAGCTTTCGGTGGCCCTCGCCGAGGACACGTCACAGATAAACACACAGACAGGCCGAGGCCCCTCTGTAAGGTCTCCCAGGGGCTGAGCACGAGCTGCGCCTCACTGTGTGTCACTAAGTGATGGCACGGATTTGTTTCTCTTTGATCGTTCCATCTTGGGTATGTGTGGCCCAATAAAAAGAATACATTCATAAGATAAACAGCTGCCTTTGTAGATTTAAGAGTCTAATTTTCACTTTACATAGAAATGTTTTTTCTGGTTTTTTTTTTTTTTTTTGGAGGGCCAGAAGGCCTATGGCGTTTACTCGTAGACTAAATCCAACTAGAAAAACAAACTGAGAGACGATGAAGGGGAAGTGTGGGTGGTCCCAGGGAGTGTCCAGAGAGGCTGCAGGCTGAGTGCAGTGGTGGCTGAGGACGCCAAGGCCGAGCCCACGAGCACAGGCCTGGGCGCGAGTCCACGCCTGCGCCTGCGTGGGTCCCTCCCGGCACAGGAGGCTCGCTCCGAGGAAAAGACGCAGCTGCCCAGCTCCTCGTCCTGCCCGTGCAAAGGTGCTGACAGCTGTCCTTGTGAAAGACGGCCCCGGATGGTGACCCGGGACATGGCCAGCCGGCCAGTGGTCCAGTCACTGTTCCCGGTCACCGACAGACCGGCCCTTCCCTGGCCCCTCCAGGAAGCCGGTGGTGACAAGGAAGCAGCATTTTAAAAATTACGTCTGTGATGCTTTGTCAGGCCGTCTGCGGGCTGGTTTGAGCTTCTTAAAAAACTTCCTTTTCCTACAGCCTGCAGCGCTCCCCTCTCACCTCCCTCTAAGTGCGCTGGATAGACTGAACGTGGACACGGGACAGGGGGCCACCTCAGACCTGCCGTCTGTCCCTCTTGCTCATCTGGGATAGAAGGAAGGGTCCTGCCGACTCCTGGGGACTGGAGTGTCCCCGGGACCATCTGGCTGCAGGCTGAGAGGCCATGTCCTGACCTGCCAGCCTCAGCCAGGGCCTCCGCGATGGGGACATGGCTGGGCAATAACTCCGGGGGACCCTGTTTCTTTCCTTGATCCCACTCAACAACATGGGATCTATTCTTCAGAAATGGGTGTCTCATGTGGGTACAGTGGCTAATGTTGCAGAGGACATAGGCCGTCCAGGCCGCCCTTCCAGAGCTTCAGCCTAGAAGGGCTGAACTGAAATAGGTTCCAAAAACCCTGCGAGCGTTCTGCCCGGACAAGCTGGGAGTGGCTTGCTGGGAAAGGGACGACAGACCCAGCCATTTCAAGTTGTGTGTCAAAAGTATGCTATGTGGGGGTGACAGGACACCAGACAACTGGGCTTCCTAATTTCGTCACCTCAGGGCCAGAAAGCCGCCCGCCTCCTACATTTCCATCTGCTTATTAGAGTCCCCCGCGTGTGCAGCGAGGTGGCCCTGGATCAAGGTGACAGTGAGGTGTGTCATCCCTACTAGCGCTCACAGAGGGAGGGAGGGTGGGGGTGTCCCCCAGCTGTGGGCAGGAGGAGGGGCCAGGGGCCATGTGAGCCTCCTCATCACATCCTGTCCTGGGCCGACAAAGAAGTCCACGCTCAGAACGACAAACAACTTGAAAAGGCAAAGCCCAGGCGCTGATCCGATACTACTAGCCACTGCCTGAAGCACCCCGAGGCTGGCACCCCCGCTGCACGCAAACACGGCGCTTCGTTACACACTTAACCATACTCATCCAAACGCTGGGAACTTAAAAACACAGTTCACGAAATGATCTGTATTGTAAGGCTAGATGTCCCCCCAGGTTATCTTTAAACACTGAGCATCCTTGGTACGTATTTAAAAGAGGCTTGTTTGCCAGGAGGCGGCGATGAAGTGTCTTCCTGCTGGGTCCCTAATGCCTGGCTCTCCTTAGGCAAATCCCTTCACCCCACTGCGGCCCCGGTTCCATCTGAGCAGGGGACTGACCTTCCTGGGACCCTCCGCTCCGACTCCTTAGAACCCCCCGGTGCTGGAAGGACTCTTCACCCACTGCCTCTCACAGGTCTTCTTTCACCCACCTGGCCTCATCCTCAGCCAAACAAGAGACGGGGATGGGTCTTAGAAGGCGGGACGAAATGACTGTGAGGGGGACAGCGCTCCTAAAGTGCCACGTGCCCCGACTTTTGCCAACTTCCTTTGCACTAAGTTGAGACCAAGTGACTAGCCGATGGCCAGAGGCGACGGTGAGGAGAGCCCGTGCATGGCCTCCTCCGTCTCTCTCCGGCCCTGGCAACCACCCAACACAAGGGCTGCAGTGGCAGAGTCACGCACTGCAGGTCGCCTGGGTCACTCAGTCACCAGATGGACGGGAGCTGACCCACACCGGACTTGGCATGAATGGTTCTGTGAAGCTATGGAAATGTGGAGAGTTATCATGTGGGAGGGGCTCAGGGGCCGGCAGAGAAGAACAAACCTCCTGGCGAGCTCTCCTGCTATGGGGAGACCCAAGCGCCCAGGCCTTCCCACAACTCCACAGACTGAGACGGAGAACAAAAGCCAGAGGAAGAGACCAAACAGGGACAGCGAGAGAGACGTTTCTTTTCACATCGTGCATGTATTCTCAGTTCTGACTTCATCCTGCCAGGCCGCCTTACTTTTCACATGCCTGAAAGTACACTCTGAAGTTTTCCATTTAAAAGTTTATAATGATGATGTTAATGATGATAATGATGATGGTGATGACAGGGATGGTGGTGATGGCAATGATGATGATGGTGATGGTGATGGTGATGGTGGTGATGGTGATGTTGGTGTTGATAATGATGGTGATGATGGTGATGATGGTATTGATGGCGATGGTGATGGTGGTGATGGTGATGATGGCGATGGTGATGGTGATGGTGATGTTGGTGTTGATAATTATGGTGGTGATGGTGATGATATTGATGGTGATGGTATTGATGGCGATGGTGGTGGTGGTGGTGATGGTGGTGATGGTGGTGATGGTGGCGATGGTGATGATGGCGATGGTGATGGTATTGATGGTGATGATGGTGATGGTGATGGTGGTGATGGTGGTGACGAGAGTCCATGCAGTGAATGGAGAGTTCTCCCAGCAACCTCACCTGGGTAAGGGAGCTGTCTATATACTTGAGCATTTACAACGTTATGACATAAAATGCCATGGTATTTTAATTTCTATGGAATGTATAGGATAACAGTAAATACATTTTCCCAGATGAGTTATGTAGTTAATTCTGAAAGTCTGCCTTGTGCAAAGAGTACCGCAAAAGCACAGCTCTCAATTCATTTAAAAAAAATATTTGTGGAGTCTAAGGGGTGAACAGAACAGGAAAAAAATCACATCTTTCTTCATCTCTCTGCCTGCATATACCAGTGCTTTAAGGTCTTTTCAGAGGAGGGAGAATAACTAACTCTTTGGAGACAGTCCAAAAGAATGTATAGTTCCTCTTAAAAGCTTAACATTTTCCCTAATTTTAAAACTTTAAAATTAACAGACTTGAATAAAACAATGATTACTGTAGTAGAGAGTCCTGGTTAAGAGTTCCTTTTATTTTTAAAAGTGATTTTAAATTAATGGTATGCATAAAAATTGTAACATTACTATAAACAATTCTACTTAACTCTTGGAAGACTCATGCCTTGGTCAGTATTAATTTGGTGTTTCTGTTGTTTATCAAAGTTCTCTGCTTTATGATGGCCATATATAGTCATGTTAAACAGTTAAGCATTAATATGGATTGGCAAAAGTATTTGTTTAAATAGAGAGCTATTCTGGAAAAAGATGTCCACTTAGGGCAAGGCAACAGCCAGATTCCCTTTGGGTCTCAGGACTGGGGACTGAACTGGGCTCACAGGATGGCCCCGCGCTTGTGAGCTAGTCTCTGTGTCCAGGTGGACAGGTGGGGTGTTCTGTTTGTTATCGTTGCCTTTTTCGCTTTCAACCCAAACTCTAAACTGTGCATTTTTGCTTTTGGCAAGATAGGATTCCTGGAATTGGGGAAATAGGTCATAAAAAGGCTAAAATTTAGGGAAAAAAATAAGATACTAGGATCTCAAATAGCTTCTCTAAAGCAACATTTTGATGAGTTAAGTGAAAATGAATCAGAAACACATGGATTAAATTTCCCTTAAAATACACAAGGGCTTCAAAATCAAGCACTGTGGGCCAAATGTGTTTCTGGTTTTACCAAGCCCAGAGCCCTTCTTAATTGTCAGGGGAGTATTTGGAACCCCCTGCTGGTGGCTGGGCCACCCATGGGGTCTCTCTCCTCTGGCATCGTGTGACGCTCTGTTGACAACATCCTCTGTAATCCCTGGTTTGCCAGCTCTCCCAAGGCCCTCAGGGCCGGCTGTGGGCAGGCACTTCCAGTCCGCAGCTTAGGGACTGGGACCCTGGATACAGCAGGCAGGATTTCAGACTCACGGGCTGACCTGGGACAATACATCTGGAGTGATGGGTCCCGCTGGGCTGTGCACACCCCTCTCTCCCTTCTGGCATGGTTAGGGGTGATGGGCTGGAACTCATCCCAGAGGCTGTTAGGGTGACCAGTGCAGAACAGGACAACCCATGAAGTGGGCTGGACAAGAGAAGCAGGCAGGAAAACAAGTCTGGAGTGGACCGGCCCAGGGAGCCGCCGTCTACCGGGAAAAGCCTGGCTGCCTGCAGGGGGAGGGTCACCACTCTCTAGAGTACCCCCGACTCTTTCCCATGGCCCTCAAACCCCTGCCTACGCGGCCCCCACTACTGCGCAGGCTCGTCCCGGCTGTCCTCAGCCCCCTCCTCTGCTGTCCTCCTCAAGCCCTTCCAGCTGGTTCTCTCCATGTGCAGCCTCTCCGAAGGCACCTGCGCCTGCACCTGTCTGGCCCCCTGGTCAGAAGGCGACCGCGGCCCCAGCCCCCTCCCTCTGCTGTGCTCCCGTAGCGCCTGTTACCCCTTGCGGACTCTGACTGCCCATCCTGCTGGTCTGCGCCCCACCTGTCCCATCCCCAGAACATGAGCTCCACGCAAACAGGGGTCCCTTGCCGCTGTTTGCAGCTACATCCCCCGCACGAGGCAGACACGAGGCTCAGAGTAGTGCCTGATACGTACTTTTTTAAAAAATGTACATACTTTTTCAATAAATAAAAGAATCAGAGGAGGTAAGCAGGTTGGAACTTGGGGGCTGCCATCAGCTCCCGACTGCGAGGGGGAAGCGGCTAGGAGTGGCCTGGGGGACACTGGCCCCAGGCTCCAGCAAAACGCCAGAGACGCCCCAAAGTGCTCAGCACCTCCAGGGGCTGCAGTGAGAGGCCAGCAGGGTGGGCCAGCAGTCAGGGGTGCCCGGGGAGGCTTCCTGGAGGAGGCAGCGTCGCGGTGTCTCCAGTTCTCTCTCTACCCAGGTGGAGGACCCACAAACACACAAGCGTGACCAGCAAGGCCACAGATGAGCTTTTTAGAAGCTGGGGGCGTATTGTCGAGGCATCGCCCACCATTCCATTTACCCACTTCCTGGAAGGAGGGGAGGTCTCCCAGTCCTCAGACGCGGCCCCTGCACGCACAGCGACATGGATCAGTCCAAGAGCACAGTAACCCAACAACCCAATCACTACTGCAATTATTGCAACACCTTTGTTACGCCTTTCTTTTTTCATAATTTAAATTTAGTATTCCTTTCTTTAAAAGAAAAAAGAAAAACCATAGACGCCTCTACTTTTAAGCAAAGCATAAATTCCCAAAAGATTCCTATGTAATTTACTTTCTTAAAAAAAACAACAACAACTATAGCTTTTAAGATCCCCTTAAAACAATTTACAGCCCCCTCGCTTAGGGGTGGAGTGGGGTGGTGGGGAGGTCTCTGACAGCCGGTGTGTTTCACAGAATTCCTCCCTAAATGACACTGAGACAAGCTGGACCCATCTTTGTTAAAATTCACTTGGTCCGTCACCATAACCTGTGGGGCCGAGCGTCCTCCCGGGAACTGAAAGGAGGGGGTGGTTTGGAGATAACGCCTCCCCAGGAGAGATGCTTTGCCATATTCTTTTTTAAACAAAGAAGACATCTTAAGCACCTCGCAATATCTTTCATTTAATCGTTGGCAGAAGGCAAGTCCCCGATGAACGCTGGCCTGTGTCTTTCTCTTTAACCAGCTGAGTGATCCAAGCTTTTAATATAGCCGTTCCAATTATTGTAAAAGTCATCTAGTACCTTATAACCACAAATATTGACAGTTTATTGCACAACACATCCCTGACATTTGAAGGTCACACCATACATAATACATACTCTTTTATAAAAGTGTCTGGAACAAAGAGAAACATGGTAAGCAATTACCTCTCCGGCTGCGTGTGTGTACAGTCCGGGCTGACTCGGGGTTACACGGGAGGCACACGCACCGTTTTAAATAATCTATTACGGCAGCGCACGGAAGCTTTCATGATGGATCTTTACGAAATGGCTCGTGGACACGCTGCAGGCAAATTGGCCAGCCGGGCACGGGGTCCGGGCGACTCTCCTCCTCAGACGTCGGGTCGCAATGCCACTTGGCCAAGGAGCGCCCTGCCCCACTTCACAGTCAGCTGTCCCCCCCCCAAAGCCACCAAACATCACAGAGTCACACTGTTCTTGTTTTTCAGATTGGTCTGGAAGGCATGTTAAAAACCACCAGGCCTCAGGCTGCTGAGGTGCCCCGGAGGGGTGCTGACCATCGCTCTGGCCACACAGCCACGCTGCCCCGGGGCTGTGGCATCCACACAGGAAGACGCGGCTGACAAGCACAGGTCACACCAGAGGGAAGAGTCTCCTAAAAGCTCTCCTGACACCGAGGCCACCGCAAAACTCCAAAGGCTGCACGGCCTCGTCCTGCTGGCGCTTTCAGGCCTACGTGGGACAGAAAGGTTTAAGTCACAGATTAAGTGGACACAGCCCAGAGGCTCAGGTCCAAACCCAGCTCTGCCAACCAGGGGGAGTGTAACCCTGGGCCAACGGCATGACCTCTCTGAAGTCCAGTTTCCTTATCTGCAAAGCGGGGGTAGTCGCGGTAATTCATTTAGCACGGTGCCTGGCACGGAATGTTCCAATTAAAAGTAGCTTTTAACAGGGATATTGCCAAAGGGATGCGCTCTGTGCAAGGACAGCATGGAGGGGCCAGAGACCTGTGGCGTTGGTGCTCTCCCCCTCTCCAGCCCCAGCTGTGCAGTGAGACACATGCACATGACCAGAACGAGGGGACCGTTCCTCTCCTGAAAAGCCCAGCTTGGAGTGGCCTCTCCAAAGGCCTGAAGACCCAGTGATTCTCCCAAGTTAACAGTGAAAGACAATTTCAGACTGCAATTGGGCTTTGCACAGATGACAGTCTTTAATCACAGACGACACTGCAGGTCATTAGAATCTACACCAAACTCCCTTCCAAACAATACGAACGGCTGTTGTGTAAAAAAAATGCGGACATATATGCATGTATAAATGCAAAAATACACACATATATAGGACTGTATTAATATAAACGATCGGCAAACCCTCAAGATAAACAAAAGCCCCTCCAAGACCGATTTTATTTCCAGAATGAGCGTCCTAAAATTTAAGACATGGGACCAAAATGATTTCTATAAAGATGACGTGTTTATTAGCATTAAATCCCAGGAATGAGTGCTTCCTTATAGAGAACACATTTTTGCATCTGAAAGGCATGCATATTAGAGTGTGCGTGTTTCTTTAAGAAGCTATTCGGTTTTAGAGGGGAGCGGGTAAGATAGGGCACCACGTGATCAGGAGGTTGCTATGGTAAATATGCATTTTTTATTGAAGAGTAAACAGTGGCAGAAAACAAGTGTCAATTGCCAGCTCCCAAGTTGCTGCCATTTTCGAGCTGCACTGAGTTATCTGGCCCTTTTAATTTGAGAACCTTTATCAGATGAACACTATCATTGGATCAAGGTTTGAATTGTTTTTAATAAATGCTGAACTCTTCCATACCTTGTATAGAATAAATACTTTAGTTGACATACATTAGCCAGAGAAATTACATCCATATCTCCAGCCCTGTCCGTCCCAGCACAGACACAGATCCTCGGGAGATTTGTCGCGGGCGGATCGGGGGGCCAGAGGGGAGGAGCCGGGGACAGCCCAGGTAACGCCACTGTCCATTGTCTCGTTCCTGCAGGAAAAACAAACCCAGAGCAGAAGCCCTGGGGAATGGCCTGCGGCCCAGTATGTGCCTCCAGGCAAGGCGGCTGCCCAGGCGGCTGGAAGGTGGGGGCTTCAGCCAATAGGACTGTAACACATCAGCAAGGTCTGCACTGCAGAGATTGGCACCAGCCAGAGTTTGCTCCTGAGAGTTTGTTCCAGGCAACTTTGTTTTCCTCTGACATCCACCTGAGTGGCCCTTGTCTGCCACAAATCAGGTTCCCAGTCACATCCTGAGTGGACCCTAACGAGCTTCTCTGGTCAGGTGAAGAGGTGGGAGTCATTCCTTCTAGCCTGTAACTTGCAGAGGACAAGCCTGCAACTCTGACCCCCCACATCTGGCACAGGGTGGATGTCCCCCACCATTCACCCGCCGCGTGCACGAAGGAATGATGTGTGAATACATGCGCAGACCCTAGCGCTGGCTGGACTAGCTTCCTGGGTAGCGGCTTCTAGCAGGAAGGTCAAGTCTGCTCCAGCTTCCTTTGATCACAGATAAAAGTATCAAGTGTTGGCCAATTTCGCAAAGGCAACTTTCCAGGCTCTGGGACTCCCACAGCCTAGTCGGAAAGAGTGTGGGGCAACCTAGGAGCACGCCCCTCAGCATGTCCTCCCAGGTCACCCACCACACACACACCCCCCAGGACAGCCTCACCGTGGGGGAGGGACAGAAGGCGGGGGCAAAGTGTCTGCAAGGCCCCCACGCATGTGCAGAGCTGGCCTGGCCTGAAGAGACCAGCTCAGGCACTGTAACACCTGAAAACAGCGAGATTGTTTCACGCCAAGGTCTGAGTGTGAGCCCAAACTGTGTTCCTGAGCAAACCAGACAGACCCTGGGTGCATGGGGGCTGGGCGGTGCTGGCACTGTCTGTGCATGCCTATTGGATGCCCCTTTCTCCCCCCGCCCCACCTGGGGCCCCGCCTTTCACCTCTGTCCCCACCAGCTCACCCCTGGGGAGCACCGCCCATATTTGCTGCTTGGGCTCGTGACCCCAGCAAACCTTTGGTCTGTCTGGTTTACCGCAGCATCCCCAGTCTCCACCAAGGACCTGGCACATAGTAGGAACTTGATATTTTTTGAATACGTAACAACGATCTGACAAGGTGACCCCACTTCGTTCAGATGGACACTGGTGACTTTTTCTTCACCGCCTCCATCCCTGTGGGAGCTGTCCACAGTGACATGCACGGCACCACAGCCCCAGAGCACGCACAGTCTGCAACGCTCATGTCTGCCCATGACCGAGAGGGACAACTGGATGTCACAAGGTCCCTCAGAACTGCTGCCCCGCATCCTCTGAGTCTCCTGAGGGGGGATGCACAGGAACATGCCTCCTCATCTGTGTGTTCAGGCACGGTCACCATCCACCCATGTTGATGCGGTTTGGGGAATGAAAACGGAGGTCCGACCAGTGGTGTGATCAGGAACTAAATCAAAGACGGACTCTGCTGGCTCACACTCTTCCCCTAACATATGTAAGGACCCCACGCCGTAAGCGCCCCGGCCCCCCCTTCCTGATGCCCCACCGCCTGCAAAGGGAGGTTCAGAGCCACTGCCAGGTGACAGCGCTACCTGCTACCCTGTGCTCAGCACCACGGGTCCATAGCCACAGAAAGGCTGCCAGCCATTCCTGGCCAAGAGCTCGCGGAAGTCTCTGGAAAGAAGCAGGCGGTGTGGGCGGCACGCTGGTGGAAGCGTCCTAGTCTGATATTTGTGGACACCACACCTCAAGGGACTTGGACCAGGGAGGCGGAGGGGACACAGGGCCCGCTCCTTAGTGACCTGGCCCAGTCCTCCTGTGGGCCTGAGCCTGTTTCTGCTATAACATGAGGTGGCGCTCAAATAGAGTCCCCTCACATTCGTCACACAGGGTTTGCAGTTGCCGCATTTGTTTTAACATTTACAAACTTGGGACATTTCAGGTACACTCTGTTTCCAGGGCTTTTCCTGAGAAGCTGAGCACACAGCATGGGCGGGGGCCTCGGTCCCACGGAGCAGCGGCGGACGCGCCAGGCGGTGGGTGCTTCGCCCCCCTGGCCGTCCCTGTCCTCGTCACCTGGCCGCCCCCAGCCTGCAGGCGTGGCTCTGCTCTGGCCGTCTCCGCTGAGAGGACCCCAGACACCCTTCCCACCTCCAAGACGGCTCCAGCAGCCTCAGTCGAGCAAACAAGGCGGACGTCTCCAGACTCCTTCTCAGAATTGTGACGGGTCTGTTATTTCAAAGCCAGTGATGACGAGGGTCAGGTGCGCCAAGGAAGAGGGAGACCAACATGCTTTCGATGATAGCAAATACCCTTTGATTCTTTGCTATGACACCAAATTGCATCCAGAAACGCTGGAACACGTGACCACAACCCGATCAAATTTCAAAGAGGCCTGAGCAGGAAGGGGCAGTGATCAGAGACACAGACAGCAAGCGGGAGCCACGCCATTTAAAGACCGTGTCCCAGGACCAGGCAGCTGGGCCGAGCAAACGGACGCCACGCCTTCTCCGCCGCCACGTGGGCGCGGGCTTCTCCCGCAGCACACCTGACCTTCACCCGCTCCTCCAGGTGCGGGAGGCCCAGCCTTCTCCTTCCTGCTTCTTCCAGTGTCCTGCCCAGCACACCCCCGTCCTC
>NW_017731354.1:1575437-1596198 GCF_001890085.2 Hipposideros armiger
CAGTGCAGGGCAGTGAGACAACTAGGGTGAGGCAGAGGGGTGTGGACGAGCCTGGTCTGAGATCCACCCCCTCGAACCCTTCAAGGAAGCTCCAGTATCCACTTCCCGAGGCCACAGAGGACAGGCCAGTGGCCGACGGTGGGCACAGAAGGACCCCTCCCTGTGAAAGAGGGGAGTCGCTACAGGATGGCCTGAGGGGCGACTCACAGCCGCCTGTCCCTCCCACACCTCTGGCTGCACGGGCTGCCGCGGTCAAGGGCACATTCCGGCCTCCAGAAGCGGGGCTGCCCCGACGAGCTGGGAAGAGGGTGCGGGCTGTGGGAGTCAGCGAGGCGGCTGTGTCCAGGCCGGTGCGGGGCCAGCCATCACTTGGGTGTTCCTGTCTGGCATGTGCTTTCCGCCCAGTGTCCCTCTCTGCCACATTAACAATCTGTGTATTCATTTACCAGCAGTACATTTTGAATTGTATATTTATGGCACAGTGCACTTTTCATGGCTGAAAATTAATGAACATGCCTTCCTCATAACAAACAAGCACCTGGCTGCAGAGCTGGTAATCGGAAACAGATTTATTTTTATTAGTGTATATGTGGGCAACATTTATATTTAAAAAGGCAGCTGAAGGATCAGTGATAGAGATGCCGATGGCCAGCGGACTCTGTTTCGTAAACTCCCGATGTCCCCCCGCAATACCGTCATGTCAGATGCCGCGATAACGCCTTTACAGAGAGTGGCATCACTTGTTCGTGAAGCCCACGCTCCCTGAGACAAGCTCCGAGGCTCCGCGATGCACTCCCCACCCGGAAGCGTGCGGCTCCTCCAGTGACACAACGAAGGGCTGCACCGCTCAACAATGTCCACAATTTCTGCTTCGGCCCCAACCGAGTCTTCAGTAGCGATCGTGCTTCAGGCAGGGGACTCGCCCCCCAGGTGTGGCTCCTGGGGAAGGGACCTTAATCCAGCCACTCAGCATCGCAGACCGCCCCCCACCCCCGCCCCCAGCCACGGACCTGCTCACCGAGAAAGGGCACAATTATTGTTTTGCTTGCTGAGTGTTTCCACACGTGCAGCGTCAACAACGGGCGGACCCGAGCTGATGCCTGGAGCTGGCCTCACCACTCTCTCAGCGAGGACGTTTCAACCTTTCAAAGCCAGGGCCACTGCTTCTGTCACACGCCACTTACAAGCTGAGCCAGTGCCCCCGTCTGCACCTGGCCCGACTCAGCCACCTTCAGTCCACCCTCCGCCAAGACTCGCCCGGCGACGCGTTCTGTACCATGAAACCAAGCCACCCACGCCCGCAGCTTTCCTCTGCGCTGTGGCATTCCTAGTGACGCTTCCTTAGCAACTTAATCTGGGTCTTGGCTTTCTCTTCAGCAGAGAGGGACCCCAGTGTTTCTACAAGCTGCTCATCACACCCCAGCCAGTGGGACTCTCAGACGTGGATGGTCAGAAGGGACATGAAGAAAGGCCCTGGCACCATGCTCACACCCCGGCCCCGGTCTCCCTGCTGGATGGGCCTCCCTTCTGGAAGCTTCTCTGCTTCCCAGGCAACTCAGGAATCTGCAGCTTCCTGTCTCCAGTGATGCTTGTCACCTCACGCTTCTGGAAGCTGGGACCCAGTGGGCCGTCAGTGTCTGGCCAGCAAAGACCTCTGGGACTCGGCTAGGTCTGCAGGCCTGGAAGGGGCCAGTCCCCGTTGCCGGTCACGTCCCTGTCCTGACCTGTGGGCACGGTGCCGTAGGCCCCAGGCTGAGCACAGCCTACAGCGGACGCCTCTGCCTTCCCCTCGCGGAGCCGACATTCTCATCACCGCAGCCGGTGCCGAGGGTGGAGGGTCCAGCAGGCCAGGCGCCTGCCCTCACGGGGCTTCAAGTCTGCGGGGAAGCAGGATGTGCCCCAAACACTTCCCAGGCAACCAAACGCGCGGTGACAGCTACGGAGGGGAACGCACAGGCGGCGCAGGGGTCACACTGCAGGTGACCCCACTGAGGACCTAAGCCTCCTGCCGGCTTTCCTCTTGTTAAGCTTCCTCTGACTGAAGTTCCTTCCATGGTTTCTCCTTTGTCTTCATTTTAACCTTCCTCTTTATAAGATCTTTTGTTTCTCTTTGTAGCACCATCTTTCAAATGTGTTCTCTTAAACCTTTGTCACTGTTCTTTATCCTTTAAAAGGTTAACTCTGTCAAGTGTTATCTTTTTAAAATCTTTGGCCGGTCTCTATTCTAAGCTGGGTGTTTTGTCTTTAACAATGTTAATTGTGTTCCGTGGTCTCACTATCCCTAACTGGTTATTTTAAACTCTGTTGTTTTTATCTAATCCTTGCTAATCTTTTCTTTCTCAACCTTCTCTGCTTCAACTTTTAGCCGCTTCTCGATTTTTTAATCTCTTATTTTTATCTGTTAACTTTTCTCTCAACTTTCTTTCCTTCTAGCATTTCATCTTGCCCACGTTTATGTTCTGTGGTACACTGTGTCTGTGGCCCGCGCAGCCGAGAAGCCTGGCGCAGATGCAGGCGCCAGGGCCTGTCCCCACCAGGGGAGGCTGTACGGCTGCTGCTTCCTCGCATGTCCCCGAAGGGGCCCTCTGGTCCCCTTCGCACGGTGCCGGCCTCCTTTGACGACGCGTCTTGGAGAACACGCCTCCTAAGCTGGTTAACTGGTGGAGGCCGCAGGCAACAGAGCCTTCGGAGGGCAGGAGTGCAAATCCACACCAGCCCCCTGCCGTTTGCGAGCTGGGCCTCCCCAGTTCCAAGCTCATTTTAGGTTCTTTTGCAGAGTTCTCGGGCCCCAGTTGTGCCACCATGGGGGAGGGTTCCACTGGGGAAGACCTCCCCTATCAAGTGTCTGGTGTGAGGGACGGACAGATGGATGGACAGACAGGGAGGGAGGCAGGCCAGGAAGGGCAGGGGTGCAGCCTCTCCATTAGGGCTGGCGGGGGCATTACCACAACAGGGTCCTTCCACCCATCCCCCCCAACAGGAATAGCCTCCATGTTTGGGTTTGGTTTTACCTGATTATGAAACGAACACGGAACCATTGTACAAGGTTATGGACCAAAAAGATAAGCGTTCAGAAGGAAAGTATCAGTCTTAACCCTCCTACCCTGAGGTAATCATTCTTAACAATTTGCTTTTAAACCCTTTCCGATTTTTCTATGAAAAAAAATGCCTATCTGAGTATATTTTCATTTTTTACAAAAAAAGGGAATCATAGTATACAAATTTGCTCTGTAATCTGCTTTTGTCACTTCATAATATCCTGTGAATACCTTTGCACGTCAAAAATACAGACCTTTGGGGCCAGCCAAGTGGCGTGTTGGTTAAGAGTTGGCTTGGGACGCCAGCTCTGAGCAGCAGGGCCCCAGTTCGGATCCCACATGAGGGCCAGTGACACTGCCCTCTACAGCTAAGATGGTGAACAACAGCTCGACCTGGAGCTGGGCTGCCCTGAGTCGCCGGCAACGGCGTAGGCTGCAGTGGGGCTGGCGGCAGCTGAGCCAGCATGAACCACCGTGAGCAGCCGTCCAATGGCTGGTGACCGACTGCCTCACCTGGGAAGAGCACAATGATAATACCAACAGGGGCCAGTGAAGCGACGTCCTCCACAACTAGACTGAAGAAAAAAAAAGACAGCAACTTGTCTGTTCCCTTTCCCCAATTCCCCAATAAAATCTTTAAAAAAAAAATACAGACGTATGCTATCATTTGCACAGGATTCCACAGTAAGGTCATCGCAGTTTCCTTCTGAAGTACATTTAAATGGTTTCCAATTTTACCCTTATAAACTGAGCTGCAATGAATATTTTTGGTCAAACACCTTTGATTCTCTGAGATATGTATACATACTTTTAAAGAATAATTTCATAAAAGAAGAATTGTGAGACAATGGGTAGATGTTTATTCGGGGGGCTTTGGACATGTTTACAAAATCACCCCAGAAACTTCGTGTGATGACAAACGCCTATGGGCAGACTAAGAGCATCTGATGTCTCCCTACCCTACAGACAATGCTCACTGCTAACAGTCTGAGAAGCAAATACACAAATAAATAAACCCAGACTGGTTTCCACTGTTTTCTCTGATTGCTAATCAGGGTGAAATACTGTCCTACGCTTCCTGGCCATTTGCTTTTCCTCCTCCGGGGACCACATGTTTGTAGTCGGAGGCTTGTGTCACATACTCATTACAGATGGGACACCGGCCAGAGCTTTTCAGACTCGGCCTCCTCAGCAGCGACATGGAGGTGGCAACAGGAATGTAAGCTCCGTGAGGGCAGCGGTCGGTGTCTGCGACACCAGGGTGCACCTGACAGAAGGCAGAGGGTCCGTGGATATTACTGGAAGAAGAGGAGGAGAGAGGAAATAGTACGGACCTTGCAAAGCTGTGGAGGACACGCTGCTCACAGGGTTTCTGTCCAGCTCCTGACACATAGTCAACACTCGTTAAGTAAGGGCTCGGAGGTGGGCACGTTTTTTTCTCTTGGTTGGAGTATTATTTTTCTTACTGATGTGTAGGAATTCCCTCTCTACTGAGCATACAAACTCCTTATCAGTCAAATTCCTTAACTGGATTTTCTTTTACCTTTAAAAATAAAAATACAGACTTTTTCTTAAATTTAAAAAAATATGTGCTCATTGTAAAAAAAATTCAAACAGTATAGAGATATATTTTTTAATTAACACAAATTATCCTCAGTCCCACTGCCTGCTTGACCTGAGGACAGGGAAAGAGAAGCCAAGAATGAAAGGGACAAAAAGTGGGGACCCTCTGACCCAGGGAGTGGGGTTTGGGAAAGTGCTGCCGTGCTCCCCGGGGACACCAGCCCACCCCAGGTGAGGCCGCACGACCAGCCTGGCACGGCGAGGAGGAGCAGCTCTCGTTTTCTGCAAATGCTCCTTTCTTGCTAAAATAACTTTGAGGGCATTTCTATTATTTGCACAAAGAATTGGATTAAGATGCTCACAGCTTTCCATTAATGGAATCATACTCTACCTACTGTGGGGAGCCCACTTTTTCATTCAGCAACACATCGGGGTCCACTTTCCACGTCGTAAACACAGGTCGGACTCACGCATTTAACGGAGGCCAAGTTTTCCTTTCCTGTCGCTCGATTATGAACCATTCATATTTCTTCTCTGAATGGCCGACTCATGTGCTTCGACCATTTTTCTATTGGAGGACTTGTCTTTTTGTATCGACCTGCCAAGAGCTTCTTTCTTTGTCCCAGGACTCCTAGCCCTCCGTCTATTACCAAGGCAGCCACACCTTTTCTCCCCTGTTCTTTTGCACTTACAGTCGGGTCTGACAGACATTCGTACGTGTGTGGCCACGAGCTGGCACATGCACGATGCTTAGAAGGGCTTAATTTTCACACAGTCGGATTCATTCGGCAAATATTTGCTGGGGACCATGATCCGATGGCACTGTGCTAAGTGAAGAAGTGGTAAGTCTGCCAGCCTCACTCACAGTGTCTGGGTCTGCACCACGACCCGCGAGGCTATCCCCCTCTCCATGACTGTAAAAATACTGATTTCCTTCTAGGTCTTGACGGGTTTCTTTTTACTTGCTTCTTTTGCATTAACTACTTGCCACATCTGGGGTTTATTTTGTCCTAGAGAGTAAATGAGAAGCGCAACTATTAAAAAAAGCAAAGAGGATAGGACTCAGCGTCCCCAGCACATGCACTCACCAGCATCTTACACTAGTCCCCCTCTGGCTTTGCTGGGTGAGGCCATGGATACAGGGCTCTGCTGTTCCGCCAACGCCTGGCTTGCTGGACGGGCCACAGACGCGGCTCAGATCCTCTGTCCTTTTCCATAAGCAAAGAACGTATCTTGAGAAGACCTGGGACCGTGTCAGCTAACTGTGATGTGATGAGGAGTCTCCCCATTAAAACTCCTGGCTGCCCCCAGAGAGGGTCCGGCCAAGTTTGCCCCCTTTCCCCTCAGTGGACTTGGCCTGGCTGTGCAGTTTCATCTCTCTGACCACTCACCATCTCCACAGGGGGCCTCCTCCCCTGGTCACCCCTAACCCCAAGTTTAAGGGCACCTACTCTGCTCTTCTTGGTGCTACGACCGCTCCTCATCTGCGCTGGCAGCCAGCCCTGCAGGCCCACCCGCCACCAGAAACTGGCTCCTTATGTTGGAATTTGCTCTAGAAAAAGCTAGATCTGTCGGAAGGGACCTGCCATCCACCCTGCAGTGCCATTCTCACTTAACCCCTTACTGAACAGGAAAGTGGTTCTACTTTTCCTGGAGGGTATGTAATGCTCCAGGTGTTTGGCCAGCTGGGTCCTTCAGGAAAGATTCAGATATGTCAGCTTGGAGCATGAGCCAAACCCTAATGTCTACACTGCTTACGGGGTCAGTGCCACCCTTTTAGACGCTGCCTTCCGCCATCTCTCAGCTCTGCCCAGTCCTCAGCTGTCCCGAGCTATCTCCCCTGGACCCATGCCCCTGGGGTCCCAGTGCACAAACTACTTCATGTAAGGACCTGAACCCAAGCACAATACAGCCTGCACTCTGCCTGGGAAGTGCTGAGCAAGATACGGATTACGAATCAAACCCCACTTCCCCATGACACACGAGCACCTGAGGGTCCCCAGACACTAGACATTCATAAAACAAGCTCCTGACTGCTCAGCTGATAGAGAGGCCAGGGTGCAGGCCCACAAGAAGGGTTCCTGTGTGTCAGGGGAGACGGACGCATGAAAAAGTGAAATGCAGCCCAGCAAAGACAGGAGCAAGAGACTGCAGTGCCCAGGGCCTGGGAGCACACACCATCGGTGTGCGTGCGGCAGGAGAGGCGGCCACGGGCTGACGGGTGGTGTCAGGGATCCTACACCAAGCCAAGTGTCCACCGCCTGCAAGCGAGCGACCGAAAGCTGTTCAGATCTCACCTTCAGCTTCCGTTTCCATGAACTGGGCATGACGAGTCACGCTGACCCCTCGGGGGTGTTTCTTGGAGCCCGTGAGATAAACCTGCCGAGGGCTCGGCACAGAGTCTGGAGAGCACAAGGCTCTGGGTACATACGGGCAGTGGTGGTGGTTATGATCGGTATTCAGCAGTTTACACCTTTTTATAGAGCAAGTAATCCACCCCTGACACCCACTTTGGGGGTCTGAGGCTGTTCCCAGGGTGAAAGGCTGAATCTCTGTGTGTCAAGGCCAGACCTCCAGCCACACATCTGGAAGAAACCCAACAGCACCAGGAGGGTGGTCAACCAAGCTCAAAGCTGGGAGAGAGCTCAGAGAACAACCTGGCACACTCCCGTGGTGCAGACGGAAAAACTAAGGGTCTGAGGGTGGGAAAGGTTGCACAGCACTGTGCTGGCGCTGCCGGGGTAGGAACCGAGGTTGGCCTCGGAGACCACCCCACTGTCTAGCTGACAGTCTCAGGCCAGGGGAGCCCTGGGTAGTTAGAGCCAGGACCAGAGGCTGCATAGCAACTGCAATGTCAGCTCACCCCAAGGAAACATCTGCTCCAAGGGAAATTATTCACGATCATCTAAGAAACTCTTTAGAACAGTATTAGCTATCTTAGCTCTGGCTTCCACCACGGAACACCACAGACTGGGAGGCTTATCAGCAGCAGAACTTTGTGGCTCACAGTCTGTAGCCTGGAAGCCCCACGCCAGGACACCAGCACGGTCAGGTGCGACTTGTGTCCTTCCATGGTGCCAACGGAGCTGCGAGCTGCCTGGCTTCTTAGAAGGGCGCTAATCCCACTTGTGAGGGCGCCACCTCATGGCCTAACCACCTCCCAAATGCCCGCCTCCAAATACCATTGTATGGGGGGTTAGATGTCAACACAGAAAATTTGGGGGGGACCCAAACATTTAGTCCATAACATTAGCCTCTACGATAAACTCAGCTGGCCCCCAAACGTGGGCTTGGGAATGCTTCCAGAGAAAATGCCATCTTGGCTTTGCATGCTGAAGACCGAAGGTTGGGGGGACTGCACACGTGGCCCCAAAGGCCCTCCGGAGGTCAGTCACAGGAGGGACTCTTCCCCTCATCGTCGCCCGCCCACCGCCCTGCCCACGGCAGCTCCTGTGCAGGGACCTCCACCCCGCCCCTGGGGCTGCCATTATCCAGGGCCAGGAGGAGTTCAGGCCTCCACAGACCTTCTCCGCTCTTCCATGAGGGCGAGGAGAACGGATTGACGACACACACCTGGAGAAGTCCCATGGCTGCTCTGCAGAAATCAGTCACAGAAACTTCACAAATGTGCAGGGCACGCCCTGAGCAACTAGGGTGTGGGTGTTCGAAGATGAAATACAAAGTCAAATCGTTCAATGCATGACGTTCTAGCAGTCCCCACGCGCACATGTACATATAGAGAGATGTGTCTCTCATCTGAACAGACAGGCCCTCAGGAGAGATCAGATACCGTGTATAGAAGCATGTTTTTCTATTGATTGTGATTATATTATTGGAGATGAGCTCTTCTGGGAAAACAGGGGCTCTTTAAATACACCAAGCGACATGCAACAATGTAGCCATTTATTAAGATTACACATTTTGAGTAAAAATTAGAACTGTGTTTCAAAGGCATGTGAGAGGAAAAAAGAAGAAGAAGAAGAAAAAGAAGAACCAAATAGCAGCGACAATAGCCGGGGCTATTTTTATTCTTGGCGCTGTAACCTGAAGGTACCAACGAAAACGGCGGTGACAGCCCAACGAGCAGGGGAGGCTGCGGCCGCTGGGGGGGCCACTGTCCACCTGCAACCCAGCAGAGTGCCCACAGGCTGCTGCCTTTGGCCTGGGGTCCGGCTGTCGGGCTTCAGGCAACTGACCCCACCGCCTGAGCCTCGTGGTGCCCTCTGTGCAACAGGCACCCTCACTCCCATCCCCACAGCGCCAAACAGCCGCAGTCCCCGACCCAGAACTTGGCAGCCGCCCACCTTTCTGAATTTCTTACACTTCTGACCCTCTCCTCGGCGCTTACCATTCGTCTGTCAGCTGAAGAGGAACGCAGTTTCTCCAGTCATTCAAAATACACGAGGAAACAAGCAAACGGGGCAAACGCCTAACTGATCACATTAGGCTGATGGGACAGGGCTGAAAATTCAGCACGTGAGGCTCCTGGGCTGTTCCTTGAGTCTAGTCCCAGCTTAGAGCTTCTGTGTCAAGTTTCTGTGCGACAAATATGGGAACGCTCACACACATACACACACACACACACACACACACACAGCCCCACACTCACACTCACTCACACTAACGTGTCTCCTTTTGGAAAGCGGTGCCTTAGGATGTGGTGGCCCCACACAGCTGTGCGCTGTGACCTCCTCTTGTTTCAGGCTACCCAGGTCTAGTCCCATGGCGGCACAGGGGAGGAGGGCTTCCTCTCAGTGACAATGAAGATGAAAAGTCACATTGGAGTGCCTTCACTTTTAAAAAAGAAAGCAAACGTGGGCTTAAGTCAAAAGTCTCCTTCGGCGATAAAGATTACCACGCAACAATGGAGCGGGCTGTGTCAGAGGCTGCCCCTGTCATCCAGGCGAGACGCGTCCCCGCATGCTGGGGCATTGTGCATAAGCAACGACCCAGCCGACGGGAGCCTATGGGTGGCTCATGCATGCTGTGATAAAATGTAAATGCACTAGAAAGGTCACTGCCACCGTGTGCCTGGGACCGACCTGCCATCCACGAGCATCGCAGATGACTCGAGCCACTCACAGGGCCCCTGACACACACACTGGGGGCCCCCGCACAACGGAGGGGTGTTGTGGCTGCCAGCGCCTCTCGGTGTGTGTCAGCACCTGCAGACGTTCCTCCTCTGGCATTTAAGGCGGGAGGCCAGGGCTGCCTCTCTAGCTGGCCACTAATCAATCCTCTGCCATGGGAAGGGCACCCGGGCCTCTGAGCTGAGCTCTCCCACGGGTTGCTGGCCCCTTGCTCTGGGGCTGAGGCTGCACACTTTGGGGCAGAACACACCGCCCCATGCTGTGACACAGCAGAAGGCCACCCCGCATCACATCATAGGGCAGTGGCAGGACAGGCCCCACGCCATGGTGACCATAAGGAAAGCACCACCCTGGGATGGACACGGCCATGTGTATCCAGAGAACTGGTGCCCTCAGAAGGCCCGGAGCGGGGTCCTCTGAGCCCCCCACCCCCCACATCAGCAGGGCTTCTGGTCTGCCTCCCCATGTCGTGCCCACCCCAACCACCTCTGCTGCCCGCCCTCCCCATCTCCGGTAGTGCCCAGAGCAATGCAGTGAGGGCTTTGTTCTCTCAGTCAATACTTTTACCCATACCCACTGTGTGCGGCACCCACAGCCAACCACCCACGCCCACTGTGGGTCAGATGGGACGGTAGAAGCATGAAAAGACAGAAGGACAGATGGCGCCACCTCAGTCCCAGAAACTGAACCCAAAGTCCGTGTGCACAGGTCAGGAGCATGACCACTGCTTGCTCCTCAGAAGTCACAAGTCCACTGTCACTCTCCAGACAGCACGTGCACCCCAGCCTTACCCAGGAGGCTTCAGAGCCAACAAGAAAACATAGAAGGGGCTGCCGAACCGCCAAGGCAGAGGGAGCTGCCTGCACTTTGCCAGGAGCCAGTGTGCTGCAGTGACAGCCGCTCTGCAGTGCAGCGCGTACCGCAGGGACCCTGACGTTTGCCTCTTGTGGCCTAGTCACGACTGCTCCTCTCCGGGGCTCACCAGTGGTCCCCACCTCCCTGTCCACCCTGTCCGCCCCTGCGGACTTCCAAGCCAAGTCTATTCTCAATTCGGAATCAAACGTTCAGATTTTTCTAAACAATGTTTCTATATACCACTAATTATTCATGTGTTCTGAACCTCTTTTTAAGAAAAAGCTGTTTGATTTTAGCCAACAAAAGCTAACTGGGGACTGCGTGGGGCCACGGGGACTTCCGTGTGGTGACTGTTCCCTCCGTGGGTCTGGACACTGCT
This sequence comes from Hipposideros armiger, assembly GCF_001890085.2. Classification (NCBI taxonomy): domain Eukaryota; kingdom Metazoa; phylum Chordata; class Mammalia; order Chiroptera; family Hipposideridae; genus Hipposideros; species Hipposideros armiger. The sequence continues at coordinate 1,586,363 of NW_017731354.1, forward strand.
GCAGACGCCCCAGGTATGAGAGGCGCGCAGACCTAAGCTCATCCCGTACCGGACACGCTTGGTCCATCGTTCCTGCCTGGTACTCAGAAGGCAGAAATGATGGAGCCTGTGGGACCTCTCAGCCGGAGCAGAAGTTGAGACCCGAGCATCACGACGCTGGTCTTTCCAAAGCACCCAGGACTTCTCTGAGCACACGTGGCCACACTGACCCCCCTCTAGGGACAGGGACGGTCACGCGAGACCTCTGTCATCCCACAAATGCAGCGGGCGATGTGCGACTCTGAAGCCCCCACCTGGGTGCCGTGCTGGAAGGTTGCAAATTATGGATTTGTTTTTCTTCTTTCTCTTGGTCTATGTGTCTATAAAATGAGCCTTTTAATCCAGCAAAGCTTGTCACATTTTCAATTTCTGTGCTAAGTAAAACAACAAAAAGTAAATTAGTGCTGCATATGTAATGGACATTAGAAAAAAGTCTGAGGGAAATTCTATTAAGCCCACTGGCTGGTTACCTCGTTCTTAACATGGGCATGACTATTTTTAAAGCAAAGCCTTACATTTCTCCAACAAAGGTTTGACGTTCACTAAAATGTCAGCTAAAGTTGCCAATAAATACTCATGGCTGGTGACTGGGTGGGAAGTGGGGGGCGGGGGAGGGTTGAGTTACACACGTTTTCATCAGTTCACAGGCAGAAGGGAAAAAATCTTCCAGTACTTAAAAACTAAAGTCATGACGGCTGCCCAGAGCTATTTGCACTGAAGGATAGGGGGGGGAAAAAAAAGTGAGTAATAGCAAGGGAGATATTTAAGGAAAGCAATGATTGAACTTAAAAAAAAATACTGCAGACTCAAAATGCTGGCGGCAGACTGGCTGCTATTTTAACCGAAGCTGCTGATTTCTGAGCGGTCCTCTGCTTTTACGTATCTGCGTCTCGCAGAGCCTGGGCATTGTGGCGCTGTGATAGGTGTGGCTCGCTTTGAAGTTCAAGCTCCCGGTGTCTGTGGTCCACGAACTGGTCCTGACAGGGCTGGCCAGTCAGAAGCTGAACTGGCTAGTTATGAAACTACCTAGTATATGCTTTATCTCTGCCGCATTTAAAGGATTTACCTATCTATCCGGCTGCAGACTCTCTCATTGAGTAAGAGCCAACAGCATAGGATTGTGTTAATTAATCTACTATTGTGAGTGCAGGAGCAGCTGCAGTGGTCTCGTGGATACGTTGTCAAAAGAAAACAATGTAATGTTAAGCCTCTGACTGCATATTCTGTTACAAAGAAGGTTTATGAGAAGTTAAATTCATAAATCACAGATCATTTTTATAATAATAATAAATAATATCTGACCTTTAAAAGGAAGGTTTGAGTGTTCTTAATTTCGGCTTGAAATATGTTCTGATACACGATACCTAAGCTTTAACCCAATTCTTTGTTTTGAAAACAAACATTCCCCAGAAACGATGGGAAGGGTGGAGAGCTACAGACATGACCCCTGACTGTATGAGATACACGCCATTGTGGTTCTAACAAAGATCAGAGCCCAAATATCAAGTTAAAAGAAAAACTTGTTGGCATGCATCCAGTGTCTCATTTAATAAAAACGCAATTTCTAATACTATGCAGAAATGGAGAGAAAGGGGACATTCATTACGGGAAACACACATATTATTTACATGGGCTTTATCTTTCTTTATGCAGATAAAGCACAGAGAGCACTTTCTGTCTAATTAATATTCTGTGTCCCTCCACGATCCAACCTTCCCACCCCCACCTCACCCAAAACACAGCCAGGACTCTGTGCCCAGCCACCCCTGTGCACGCAGCCAGCGAGGGAGCGAGACAAAGGGACAGGCCCCGTGTGGTGGCGCTTAATCCCGGGCAGCAAACTGGAGCTCAAGTCGGGAGCGAAACAGGCGACTTCTCAAGGAACACCAAGTTCAACTGTGGCGAGCGGGGTTTTTAGAGAATCATGTCTTGTTTATCTTTGAGGCGCATGCATTTAAACAAATGCTGGGCTCCCCCAGCAGTTCCAGGGAGGGGTCCCCGCTCTTTGGCTAAGTAGAGCACTCCTGTCCAGCGTGCGTGGGCACATGCGGAGCTGACACTGTGATTTCCAGCCCCCGTTACTTCAAAAGAATTCTTCCTAGTGCATGGCCCGCAGCGCTATCCAGTCTCCGTTCTCCCCCGTTTTTAAATGAAAAATCCATTTGAGAGAGAAGACAGACCATTTGAGGACGGCTGGGAAAGGGAGGGCAGGAGACGCAGATGAAGTGGGTCTGATTTGTACGTCCCTTCTCTTTGTTCTGTAAGATCACAACAAAAGAAATCTATTTTTAGCTACGGATTGGCATTGTGTTACCAGGTACAGGTATCGACCTGATCACGGGGGAGGGAGTCTGGAGCCCCCCACTCCAAACACTGTTGTGTCGTTTGCTGCAGAAGCTCATGCTCCGGGAAGGCGTACTCGGACGAGCAAGCTTAACCCAGAAAAATTTACTAACAGGAGATGGATGGCCTCCTGGCTTATTTGGCTCACCTCGTGCCACTGAAGGAACAATTCCCCCAGAGTGCTATTCTTTCTGAAAGCTGCTTCTCTTAGATGACATTTTAAAGGAGTTTATGGGGAGGAAAATTATTGTGGAGAGGTAATTATCCAACATACCTGGCCCCCGAGTGTGGACATGGCTGACCATTGATTCTCAGGAAGTCAGGCATCAACCCCGAGCCACATAACTGACGGCCTCCGAAACACCCTGCAGATGCCTAGGCCGTGGCTAACAACCCTTCCGACTGGGTTTTGTATATTTACAGGGCCCCCTGCGCCCCTCACTCCTACCCAGAGCCCCACGTGTTGACCCCCAGCCACAGCCCTGCCCAGTGAGCAGCTGGCCCATTGGTCACTGCACTGGATGCCCAGCAAACAAAATCTTCATCATTACCAACTTTCACTTTTGTTCTCCCAAATCCAAAATTTTCACTTTAACATTTAAAAGCCCTCTTTTCTTATTCCAAAATAAGAACTCTTCAGTGGGCAACCCCAAATACTTGACATTTCCCAGGACTGTACCAGAGCAAAAGACACCATGAACTTGGGGAGCCTTCAGCCGTACTTGGGAGACAGTGGCCTTTGGATAACAATTGTGCCTTAGTCCTGCTTACGGGAACACCACGTGGGAGGAGGGGGCGAGTGTCCACTGCTGGCTGGCACAGAGCCCTTTATCTAAGAGCTCCAAGTTGTCTACACAGCAAGGGGGACTCGTGGTGACCCTGTAAAGGTGTCACCCAAGAGCAGCTCTGAGATCAGTGGCCCGGGTTCTGGCCCACCATGGGTTCCGCAAGGGATGTGACCACCACATTCTCATCTGTGAAATGGAGACCTGAACAGCTGTACAGAACCCAGAGACGAAACGGTCTGCAAACAATGAAATGCTACGTCTCAATATTAGTGACTGACACAAGAAAACGTGCCTAAAAGGGTCTCCTCCTTGGTCGCAGGACATGGTCCCCACCAACCCTCCTGAGGCTGGGCAAAAAGGATGCAAGTAAAGATTTTGTTTACTCAGCAACAAAACTATGCGCTGGTTTAAGAAGAGGTCGACTGGGCAAAAAAAGGAGAAAAAAAGTCAGTGTGGCTTTTATTCTCCAATAATCGGCGTTTCTCTCTCTGGTTTGCGTGAGCGTGAGCCAAGTAAAAGCCTTGTAAGCTTCTAACTCGGCTAAAACGCACGCTGGGCACACCCGAGGGCCTCCGTGCACATGCGTCAGGCTGAAGCAAGCGTTGGCCCTGTCAATGAGCCTTGGACCGTCAGGGGACAGAGTGACACATGACAAGTGCCACATGGGCGATTCGGATTCAACCCTACCTTTTTAGTCTCTTAAACAGCCTTTCCTGTTTTATTTATAAAGTATCCCATATTTGTGAGAAAATTTGTAAAACAGAGAAAGGTTTAAATAAAATGAAAATCATTTCTGATTCTACCGCCTGAGTATGAATATGAATTAACACCTTTCTAGTTTCCTTTCTATTCATATTTAAGTATGATTAACCCGCAGATTCAGACTTGAACGAAACAGAGACTGTGTAGCTCCTACCCCATGCTTCCTCTGACTATCACAACGATGTTCTGAAGTCAGTCTGCAGTTGTTGGCGTCTGCACAACATCCGACCAATGGCTGCAGTGCCCTTCACGTCTGAGTTTTGCGTCAAGTTCCCTCTTTCGTGGGGCACCGCATGAGGGACGGTCCTTGTCCTCTTTAAGGTCTGGGAGACAGTGTTGCCGCCACATGTCTCAACAAGCCCCAGGTCCTGAGAGCTGCCGCTGAGGGTCCCTGGGGCTCTGTGCCGGCACCCCACACGCGGGTGGCCAGTGTGCAGGGTCCTGGTTTTCTGGGGTCTCCGTGTCGGGAAGCCTCAGCAAGCAGCCCAGCACATGACGGCGCTAATGCTGCAGGAACTGGAAGTGAAGTCTAACGCCAAGAACAACAATAACTCAACGTAAGATGAATTTAAGAGAACCATAAAAGCCAGAAGCCGATCTCCAACCAAAAGGAGGCATCTTGCTAAAAACCACATTAGCGACAAACACAAACCCTGGCCACGTATCTCCTCCAAGGGGAGAGAGAGGGCACGTCTGTAGCCCAGAGCTCACCCCGCAACCTGCCTGCACCCTACCTTGCCCTTCAAGGACGGGGGTGGGGGCTGCCACATGCAAGTGTCCATGTGAAGAAGCAACGCTGGGAAGAGTCTGCTGAGACTCTCAAATTTAAAAACTATAGCTAAATGATTCTCTTTTTGTGGATTTTTAAAACGAATAAGAAGGCATGCTTTTTGTGCAATGAAAGCGACCGCCTCTCATCCTTACGGGCTAAGCGGGAGAAGCAGAGCTTCAATGCCAGCGGGGGTCAGGGGCTAACTCAGCAAGAGCCGCACAGAGTGGCTGGGCGTGGGGACTCCAGTCACAGAGCAGACTGGCACTGTGCTGTCGGCCTCCGCCACACCTTCCAGGGCCCCCCACACAGTCAGGCGGGGACCAAAGAAAAAGGAGGCATTAAATGTGCTCGCTCAGTAGCACTCCCAGACCTGTCTGGGCCCAAGCTGGGTCTTCCTGTCAGAAGTCTAGGTAGGCTAGTGACAGTCACCAAGGCAGGGTAGGGATCTGACAGCACAGGGAAGATCCCAGCAAGAAGGTTCAAGCAGCACTTGCTGGCAGACGGATGCGTGCGGCCACCAAACACAGCCCTGCGAGATGCTAGGGTCCCTACGGGAGCCCCAAAGGCACTGGCAATATTTCTGAAGCAAGACGCATCCTGATATTTTAAGCTGAGAGTTTTATTGCTGCTGAAACCATACAGTTGAAAAGGAAATTGAACAGCCTTCTCCCTAAATCATCTGATTTATAGAAATTGAAATTGATTCATATAATTGGAGACCACTAATTATAGGAGTTGAAGAAGAAAGATTGTATGCCAAAGTTCTAATTGCTGAACTATCAAAGTTAGTCAAGATTTGTTTCAGGGAACGGGGAAAATTGTCATTTTCTATGGGATGCCAGGGGAGAGGATGCTTATGCTTACTTTACAGCCTCTCTGCTCCTCAGCTAAGGGTTCCTGGGGACAAGACTGTAAGTTTGACTGTCCTAAGATGTGCCGGGGGTGGGAGGGTGTATTTTTCTATTTTTTTAATTGTTTAAAAGGAATGTTATAAAACATAAAATATGTGAGAGAGAAAAAGAAGATAAAGATAAAGAGAGAGAGAGAGAGAGAGAGAGACATCAAGGCAGCCTGCGGTTTCATGTCTAAGGGCCCCTGCCAGGAACTGCCCCTCAGGTCTCCGTCCTGCACACACCTTTCCCTGTGGCCAAGTTCATGGTCCATGCTCCGTGGCCTTTCTTCCTTCTGCCTCGTGCACAGTCCCGAAAACCATCATTGTAGCTGACTGCACACTGCCCATCGAGGAGATCTGGTCTCATGGAAAAGCCTGCACATTTTGCTCAATTCTCGTTTTAACTTTTGACATCTTAAATGATGTCGTAACGAACATTTTCATGCATATGGGCTTTTTCATACTTTGGATAAATTCCTTGAGATAGATTCCCAGAAGCAGAATTACTAGGCTGAGTTGAACGTGTTACCACTCCTGATAGGTATTGACGAAAGACCGTCTACAGGGTTCCAGCCACTTAGAATGCCACCAGCATTGCTGGACGTCCTGGCCCCTGTCACCCTCAGCAGCCAAGAGATTCGGTTTTTAATATTTGCTCTAATTCAATAGACCAGAAATGGTAACTGATTCTTTACGTCTGCGATCTTTCAATACTAGAGCAGGTGATCTGTGTTCCCGACATTCAGTGGTTTCATTTCATTTCTTAGGAGAATCGGGGGTACGTGCCCTTTATCCGAACCGAGGAGATGTCCGTGGAGAGCTAGGGCTGAGGAGACCAAAGCCACAGAAGTGACCACAGAAAGTGCATGCGGCACAGGCAGGCCGAGCCTCTCTCACTTCCTGAGGCATGAACATGACACCAGCCCCCCAAAACTATGCGTGCCTTCCCTGGGCTCCGGGCTGCAGCCCCGACGGCCCCGGCCTCTCCGAGTCCGCTGTTCTCGCTATGGGATCACCAGGCTGGCAGCAGGACAAAAGCAGGTTTACAACATCTTCCTCTGAAAGTTGATTTTGCAAACGAGGTAGACCAAATTAAGAAAAAAACCTGAGAAAGTGACATTAATTTGGAACAACAAAACAAAGCCAACAATAGTTTGATTTTCCACTCTACAAACCTTATAGCACTTTACAAACAAAGTAATTAATCCTTATAACAAAGAGGAGATACCCCCGTCTTTCCTGAGCCCCAGAAAAATTAAGAGCCATTATACTGAGTTTCAGAGTCTTTGCTAAAGAGACCAGGAGGGGAGAGAGAGAGAGGAAGGAAGAGTCAATCTGCTTGTTTGAGAGAACCGTCAAGGTGTGCGCGGGTCTCTAGACAGACAGCAGATTAGCAGTTTCCCAGGGCTGGCGGAGAAGGCTTGCGGTTTATAGATAAAGGGTGCAGGGCTTTGTGGGGTGACGGAAATGTCCTAAAATTGACTGTGGTGATAATTCACAAGTCTCTAAAGATCCTGAAAATCACTGAGTTACCCCCTTACATGGGCGCACTGTACTGAGAACTGTATCTCAGTGAAGCTGGGGCCAACCACGAGCCCAGGCCTGGGGGGGGGACACCATGTGACGAGCGCACGAAGCCCAGAGAGACACAAAGCATGAGGGAAAAGCACCTGGTGTGTTGCAGAGCCCAAAAGCGAAGACGCACACTATGCAGCTGACTGGGCTTCTGAAGTGTTGCCTCACCATCCAACAATGTCCATGGAGTATCTGCTGAAACCCCTGAAACGTCTGTCCAAGAGCACACGGGAAGCTTAGACTAAATCAGCTGAAATGACTTGATAGCAGGTTATTCTTAATATCTGATTCTCAGGGTCAAACACAAAACTTTCTCCTGAAAAAAAACCATCCAAGGATTATCCCAGAAACAGCTCTTTTCACCGCGATCTGTCAGCAGCCCCAGGACCGCACACGGGAACCTCTGCCCTCAAGTCTCTGAGGCGGCCGAGGTCTGGATGGAGGGAGGGGCAGAGGGGTCAGGCCTGAAGCTGCCCATGCTGCTATTTTTATTTCGTTTAGTAGAGTGGCTATTCCGTTCCGTGCTAGAGCAAGTACATGGACTTTCATTTCTGCACAGTAAGGAAACTCGACCCCTGACCTAAGTCCTCCTAGACCAACACAAGGTCCCCTGAGACCCAGGGAGAGAATCACCTTTTTTTTATCCCCGATGATGATAACTACCAAAATCACCACTTCACGAACGTCCTTTTACTATCCACTGAACTCAAGAGTTTGTGGGGCCTGTGCCGCCCTGCAGTCCCCGGCTAAACACAGCGAGCAGGTCTCAGCTTCTGGGGGGAGAGCCGGCCGCGGGCAGTGACGGCCCCCAGCCAAACACTCCAAACACATTAGCAGGTTGTCTGCAAAGCAGCGGGAACCACTGCCAGGAGCGCTGCCTCCTTCAGGTTAAGGGGGGAGTCTGCTGAGGGGGCTGCTCCTGAAAGAGCGCCAAGGCCACCGTCTTCCACGTCTTCGGAGGTTGCTGTTTATAAAATGCGTATGTGTTCGGCCACTTTGCGGACGTCTCTGAGCACATGTCCCATCGGCACCTATCATGTGTCATGAATTCACGCAGGATGAACAGCTCCAGGCACTGGACAGACCCCACCCCCGCCCTCATGAAATTCACATTCTATTGTGGAGGCAGATAACGTGCCAGTAAAACATCAATTTAGACAATTCCAACTGGTCACAAATATAAAAGCGATGGATGGTTGGGACCGACAGCATGGGGCACCGTGTAGGTGAGAGGAACGGTCAGGCAGAAGCAGAGAAGAGTGTGGCTTTAGGCAGAGAGAACAGAAGTGCAAAGGCCCTGGGGCAGGTCCCCACGGCAGTGCTTGGAGGAGCGATCGGAAGACCGGCACAGCCGGAGAGCAGTGGCTGAGAGCAGAGCCACGGGGCCCCAGAGGCTGGCAGGCAGCTGCAGAAGTTGGCGGTGCTGCAGGAAGTTACTAGAGGATGTTACAGGTGGAAGGAGCCACTGAGAGACTAGAGGCCCAAGTGGCCCGTGCCCATGCCCCCCATGTCCCCTGACTCCAACCACAGGGTCAGGGGGCCGCGGAAGGAGCCAGTGTTCCAGTTTCTTTCTAGATTTCAAGTCAAACCAAGAGCATGACCGCCAAAGGGCACGTCAGCCTTTGCTGAGCTGTATTCCTTCACGAACAGTCATGCTGAACAGTTTGACGTTTACTGCCACCAATCAGAGGCTGAGCCTCCCTGAGTTCTAGGTGGTGTGCGCCCACAGTGTAGCACCCTTTTCCCACTGAGGAAATCCACGGGCACCAGAACAGACAAATTCAATTACCCACAACAGTTTACCTACTTAAAAAAGAACTCCTAAACGGAGGGCCAGGGTCCCTGCACTCCATTTGTCTCACTCCAAACGCCAGGATGCTGATGACCGGAGTACCCGGGGCCAGCATCGCTGTGGAGCAAACGACTTCCTATGGCTCCCACAGGACACATTCAAGGCCCGCCTGGAACGAGTGGAGGGGGACCAGTCACCACAGGGGAAGAAGGCAGGCACAGCCCCAGGCCCCCCTCGGCCGCCAGAGGAGGCGGAGTCCAAGCCGGCCAGCAGCCGAGCTGCTCCGTTCCCTGACACACGGAACAGCCCACAGCCTTGCCCACCCTCATCGGGCATCTGTGATGACCTGTCCCTGTTGTGTGAACTCAAAATTCAGAGTAAAACCACCAAATGGACTTCACTGTAAAGTGACAAGTTCCTAGGGCCATTTCAGAAGAGGCAGCAGATCTGGGTGAAGCGTCTGGGAGGGCAGGCACATCTGAACATGGGGAGGAGGGGAGGAGAGGGAACCCCCACAAGCACGGTGGCGCAGTGCTGGGCCATGCGGGGTCCCACGATGGGCTGTGCCTGACCAAAGTGCAGGGGTGACATAAGCGGGGCTGGGAAGCCTGCTGGGCTGCTCCCACAGCCCCAGAGGGCACACGGCCCCCACTGCGTCACTGATGTGACAGCCCGAGGAGGAAAGGGGAGGGCCATGGCTGGACCGTCCACCAGCTGGGGAACGGCCGTAAAGAGAACACGACACCGTGACATGCCCACTTTATGGTCATCCTGTCCTGACATGCAGAGCGGGGGCCAGAGCTCAGCCACGACGGAAGATGACCTTAAGCCACATTGCGGAAAGAAAAGAGCAAGTTGCAGAATCTCAAGAAG
>NW_017731354.1:1596354-1614138 GCF_001890085.2 Hipposideros armiger
AGGGGAGGGGAGGGGAGGACATGCAGCAGGAGCTACTCAGTCACAAGAGGAAGTCGTGCAATTTGCAACAGCGTGGATGGACATGAAGTCAGACAGAGAAAGGCAAATGCCATGTGATCTCACTTATGTGTGGCATCTGAAAAACAAAACAAACAAAACGGAAACAGACTCGTAGATACAGAGAACACGCTGATGGTCGCCAGAGTGGAGTGGGGTGGGGAGCGGGCGGAATGCACAGCAGGGGTCAGCGGTGTGGTGGTGGACAGCAGCTAGGCCTGTTGTGCTGACCACTCTGCAGCGTTACACGGTACACGTACACCTGAAACGGATGTAACGGTATCTGCCGATTTTACCTCAATTAGAGAAAAGAAGAAGGAAAGAACAGATGAGGGAAGGGAGGGAGGCGAGGAGAAGATAAATCGCAGGAAGCCGAGGCCAGTTTAGGTGACAACAGGGAAACCAGGAGAAAGAGGTGACAGAGAGCACAGACTCTACACAATGTAGTGTAATTTAGTCATTCACTTGGTTTTGAAAACCCAGCCCCTGTCCACTGTCTGAGTATTTTGATGATGACTAATGATGACTCTGGAATAGTGATTAATAAAAAATGATCCGCTCCTGTACTCTCTCTGATTGTAAATATCAACCTTAATTAATAGTAATCAATGCTAGCAGTACGAGAAAACCCAAACTGCTTTAATGCACCAACTCCAGGGCCTTCGTGTGACATCTCCTGGCTGCACGTCAGCGCTCTGACCCCTGATGGAGTGACAAGGAGGGGCAGAGAGAAGTTCACCCAGGGCCAGGCCAAGCCACTCCCTGGGACCCAGGAGCTCTCAAAATGTCTGCTGGAGGAGGAGGGGGTAGACCGTGCAGACCCAGGACACACAGCAACAGGGAGCCCCACACACTGCTCCGTGCAGCCATGCTACAAACCTCCGTCATCACACATATCACACACGCAGACACACACCCACACACACATGCACACACACATGCACACACAGACACACACATGCACACACAGAGACACACACGCACACACACATGCACACACAGACACACACGCGCACACACAAGCTGCAGAGCCTGCAGGTAAAACCCTTGCCTGCTAACACAACCTGGCCCTTGTCTCCCCTTCCAGAACCACGTCCTTTTGCTCCCCACATGCTCCCAGCCAGATGGGGTCATTGTCCCCTGACACCTGACTTCTTTCCTGTGCACCCCCCCCCCTCCAGACTGGAAGATGATAGACTCGGGGACACCACCCGTGCATGTCAACAAACATTTAATGAGCACCTGCCATGTGTCAGACCCGTGACCTACATCCAGTCCTAACAACCCCACAAACTACAAACAGAAATTTCCCACTCCACGGATGGGACGTCTGAGGTTCAGAAGGGACCCTGCTCAGGTCGCACACGTGGCACTTGGTGGGACTGAGACTTGGACCCCGGTCTGCCTGCCTCCACGGGTGGCCCTCCAGGGAGGAGACAGACAGTGACAGGAATGGAGCATTGAGGCAGGGTGGGCGTGAAGGGCAGCGGGGTAGCCGTCGGGGAGGGCGCAGGACGGACGGGGACGGGCAGAGAGGGTCCCCGGAGACGGTGGCACTTGAACCAAGGCTAGGTGAGCACCTTTGGGACGCGCCATAGGCGCCTGACGGGTCTGAGTGAAGGGAGGCGGGGAGGGGGGACAGCAGGGGCCCTTCCAGGAACTGCCAGCAGCCCCACCCGACGTACTCGCCTCTGAGGCCGGTTAAGTTTCTGACGGGGAAAGCGGAGGAGAAAGATCTATCTGTGATGATTTCATGTTAGTCAAGTACAGAGTTAAGGGCACGGACTAGAACTGCCCGTTTGATGATATCGATAGAGGAAAGAAGACTTGCCCTCCGTCCGTCACCTGTGCCTGCGGGCGCATTTATCCACCACGACGCTGGACGACAGGGCTCTCGCAGGGAGGCCCCTCCTCCACGTGGAAGCAGCCACTTATTAATTTCTGCAACAAGTGCTCAACTCCATTACTCACTTTCGAGATGGCACACCGTGTTTACATAATCTCTCCAGCGACGGCGGCATGTCCCCGGGCAGCCGTGGCGGCGAGATAGCGGGCCTCGTGCAGGATGGTGGTGCTCCAAGTGTGCAAAGCGATGTAATTACACAACCCGAAGGCCACGCTCCCTCCTGCAGGGCACTCCTGGAACGCAGTGTCAGAATTTGCATGCGAGATGCTGACCAATAGCGTACGTTTAACTTAGCACTGCACGTAAGCTCCATGCCATATGGCTGACGGAAATACTCTCTCCTTCTCTGAACAGCTGGGTGAGGACCAGCCAGGAGAGACGCCTGGCAGCTGCACTGGTGCTGCCGGGGGGCTTCCACAGGTCCGCACCTGAGACCAGGCGCCCACACCCTTCTCTCCAAATGCGCCAGCCGCTAGGAGAGGGGCAGCCGTTGTCACCAGGTGTCACCTCCAGCCTCCCTGTCTACCCTGTGTGCACAGGCTCACTCTGCATTTTGTCGATAAGACATTCCAAGGTGTTCCAGGGAGAATCGTGCTGCTCTGGACACTGAGAAAGTGCCCCCCCCCCACCAGTGAAGGCAGTTTTTAAAAATTATTCGGCTTCTCCATTTGCTACCAACTGCTGCCTCACACACGCCCTGACCATTCTCTGTCCGAGGCAGCTTGCGGGGCTGAGCTCACCGTTTTCATGCTCTCTGGCAGGTGACTTAGCAGGACCTGAGCAGACACCTGTGACGTGCTGACGTGCTCCGTCCACGCTGCTACTACCACCTGCCGTGGGTCCCTCTGACCCTCCCCAGCCAGTCCCCGTCCAGCTGCCCAGGGATCAAGGACCGTAGGCCAGGGTTCTGGGGCCGTCAGGGGGACCCGGCAACAGTCCTACAAACAGGGCCAGCGTGACAGAGTGACCAGTGCGGTCACACAGGGCCTGCGCTTAAAGGCCCTGACTGGGTGAATGTTGTCTTATTGCTACCTTGAAATTCCTAAGAATTCGGAACAATGGACTCCACCTTGTCACTCTGCGCTGAGCCCTGCGAATTAGGTAGCTGGTCCTGCCTCCCAACCTGCTTTAAAAAGGATGCGGCTTTCGCCTGCAGAAACCTGGTGGCCAAGGTCAACACCAACGGTGACAAGGCAGGTGACAGCACGTGCCCTTGGTTCGATGTGATGAGAATGGCACGCCCCCTCCCACTCACCCCGTCACCCAGTGCAACCCCGACGGAGACCTCAGGCAAACCCAACCAGAAGGACAGCCTACAAAACCCCTGGGCGGTCCTCCTCGAAATTGTCAGTCACCCAAAACAAGGGACATCAGAGAGACTGTCCCAGCCAAGAGAAGCCCAAGGAGACTGGACAACCAGGGTGTCCACAGTCAGGGAGGCTGGGGCTGGGCCGGAGTGTTGGGAGCTCTCTGTACTGTCCACTCAATTTTGCCATTCTAAAACTGTTCTAAAAAATAGTGTATTCAAAAAAAAAAAACTAACTGTAACGTGGTGTCTTAGATGGGATCCTAGAACAGATAAGGACATTAGCTAATAACTAGGGCAATCTGAATAAAGTGTGGACTTGGTGGTAATGCATCAATATTGACTCGCTCCTTGTGACAATGTTAAGGGGAGGCTGCTGTGGGCACATGGCGGTCTCCAATGTCTATCAGCCTTGCAACTTTTCTGTAAGTCTAACACTGTCCCGAAATAAAAGGTTTACTACCCCTTCTAAAAAAAAAGGGTGCAGCAAAGGGGTTGTGGCTCCAGTGGGTCAGTGGGGCGGTGGGGACAGCGGGGAGGACGGGCGGCACACAGGCAGCCGTCCCCGCCCCACGACTCGCACCGTCCCCTGGGAGGAGACCGCGCAGGCAGCCTGGAACGGCAACGCACTACGGAGATGACTTTCACTCACGTGGTGCTTTTTCATTAGTGACTCCTGGGTGCAGCTGAACTCTCTGGCTGCTTCTCCAGTAAAGAGCATGTATAGGGTTTCGGTTTTGCAAGATGAAAAAAGTCCTGTGGACAGATGGTGGGGATGGTGACACAACGACGTGAACGCACTTAATGCCACTGAGCCACACACCTAAACATGGTTCTGACGGCGACTCTTCTGTCTTTGGCCACCACGTTTTCAAGAGGCTCCACCATGGCCAGGCACTGCTGGGGGCACAGGTGATCAGCACGGACCCACAGAGTCCCTGCTCTCGGGGAGGTCGCGCCAGAGGAGAAGGCGACAAGAGGACACGAAACCAGTAACAGTGAGCCACACAGAGCTTCCCAAAGGTCTCAATGGTGACACTACGAATAACGCCCTTAGGCAGGCTGGAGAAGGATACCTCACATCGGGGGTCATGGAAAGGCCGCTCGAAGGAAGCGACGTGGAGGTGAGATCTGAGTGATGAGAGGGAACCAGCCTGTGACAGTCAGTGTCATGAGCATGCTTGCGAGGTGACAGACAAGGCGAAGGCCACCAAGGGGGCTGGCTTTAAGGGCTGAGGACAGAGAGGAAGTAGCAGACCTCAGCAGTGAGGGAGGGGAGGGTGGGTGACGACGGGGCCTGGCTGGCCATGGACTTCAGCCCACACTCAACGGGACGTCACTGGCGAGTTGTAACGTGGGAGGGACATGGGCTAGGTGTTCCAGTGACCACTCCCCTGCTTGGGCCAGTGTCACCGCTCGCCCTGCCATCCCTGACAGCCCCCGTCTTCATCAGGCATCTCCCATCCAGGGTGCTCACCCCTCAGGGGTTCCGGTAGGTTCCACCCAGGTTTCCTGAGGGGCCACAGCGATCAAAGTTGGCCTGTCAGCCTCCACAGACCTTGCTGTCATGATTGGAAAAAGCCCCAGCAGAAGGACTCTGCTCTCCCTCAAGGCACCGCCTTCTGCCACCAGTGGCTTCCTGTCCCCATGGTCTCCGGGACCCTCGCACGGTTCCCCCACCAGGGCACGCATCTTGGAGATGGGTGCGTTTCCTCCACCACAAACCAGAAAGGCCGACTGGCTCCAACGCACCCAGCTTCACAAACTTCCGGCAGGGCTGACAGTGGTCTCACGGCTCCCTCGATTTCCAAGAAAAGTCTCACCCACTCGGTGGCTGGCCTGACCCAGCACATGCTGCCCCTGACGTGTTTCCTCCTTGCTTTATGAAGTGGCTAGCAGCAAAGCAGTTTAAATTTCAGGAAAGGGAGCGCCTATGCCACGTGCACAGAGGCTGTGGCTGCCGTTTGGTCCTGAGCTGCTCAGGGACCCAGGCTTTGACCAGACTGACACCCCCCAATGCCTCCATGGCGGGGGCACTGTTATGAAGGGCCTGCCCTGCGGTGAGCTCAGTGAGGCTCACCTCCACCCCCAGACAGGCACCCTAGATTTCCACGGTGGCCACAGAACTTAGTCAACTAAACCCAAGTGATCTTGCGGCCGTGACAACAAGGGGAGACCCCACAGCAGTGCTCTGAGAGTCTGGGAAAGGGGGCGGGGCCAGGCCCTGCAACGCCCATCCCAACACACACAGGGCGAGCACATACGGTGCACAGGCCAGCACAGGCATCTACTGACACATGCATCAGCACACCACACACACCGATGCAGCGCCCACACATGCAACTGCACACCACACAGCCCGACACCGTTACATCTCAGCACACACCCTTACTCACACATGTCAACACGCCAACGGGCACCCCCCCAAACCACACAGCCACAAAAACATATCTGCGTACCCCAATACCACATCCTAACGCACATCCCAATACCCACAGGCACATACCGACAGTCACACCCCAACCCACCCTCACTCGCACACACCTTGATAAGCATGCCCAGTGCGTGCACACCCACTCCCAACCAATGCACCCACAGCCCAAGACACACCCAGCACACATGTAAACACACACGTTTCATCCTTCTCCCTTCCCAGCCTGAGGGGCCTTCCTCTCCCAGGAAGAAAGTGATTTCCACGCTGGCTCAGAGCAGGGCGAGGGGACAGCCAGCCAGAGGCTCACCTGGGCATTTGCTTTCCCAGGAGTCACCCGCCAGAGGCCTTACTCAGGTGACCCACAAGTTCCTCCACCCTTCCAGGCCCTTGGTGGGCACTCCTGTGAGTCAGTGTCACTCTGTTAAAAAACGGGTCCAGGGCCGGCCGAGTGGCACCGTGGTCAAGAGCTGGCTCGGGACGCCAGAGGGCCCCGGCTCGGATCCCACATATGAGGGCCAGTGACACTGCCCTCTACAGCTAAGATGCTGAACAACAGCTCAACCTGGAGCTGGGCTGCCATGAGTTGCCGGCAACGGCGTAGGCTGCAGCCCCTGTGGCAGTGGGTTGCCATGGGCTACCGTGTGTAGCCAGCAGCCAGCGTGAGCGGCCAGCAGCCAGCGTGAGCGGCCGTCCAGAAGCCGGTGACTGATCTGCCTCGCCAGAGAAGAGCGCAATGATGGTGCCAACTTGCGCCAGTGAAGCAACGTCCTCCACAACTAGACTGAAGAACAAAACAGCAGCAACTTGTCTGTTCCCCTTCCCCCAGTTCCCCACCACTGTTCCCATCCCCCCAATTCCCCAATTAAAAAAAAATCTTTAAAAAAAAAAAACGGGTCCAGGCTCCCCAGGCTCTGAGCCTCTGGAGGCTGCCACATGTCTCCACTCAGCTCTGCGTCCCTGGTGCCTTGTGCTGGGTGTTCAGAACCTACTTAGTAAGCATCCTGTCCTTGAACAAATGAATTAGTGAATGGAATGAATGAATGAAGAAACCAGTGAGTGAGCTTGCAAAGGAACAAATGCGTCCCACAGCAACTAGGTGGAAAGGGAGACCTGAGGAGGAACCCGCCCGCCCGCGCGGCAGACACTCCCGCACTGGAATGAAAGCCCGCACGCAGGACCCTGCGGGGCCACATATACCTGCCTCAGCTCTGGCCTCAGCACTGCCTTCCTGCGACCAGACACCCCTGTAGGAGCTGCCCCTAAGGAAACAAGTGTGCAGACGATCAGAACGATTCAGGTGAAGAAATAAAAACCAGAGCTAGTCCCATCATGCTCAGCGGTAGGGGTTTGGCTAAATGGGTTTATTGACACCGATGTCTTCCTTTGCTTCTCTGTATTTCTATTTACTCTAGGAACATATTATATGTGTCAAGCTTTACCTAAAGAGTATAACTGTTACTTTACAGCAGGTGTCTGCAAAAGACAGCCCATCCTGCCAGGGCCAAACCTGCTTGTCACCTATTTTTATAAATAAAGTTTTATTGGAACACATGATGCCCTTTTACTTATGGCAGACCTGAGTACTTTCGATGGAGACCACATGACCTGCAAAAGCCTAAAAAATTTATCATCTGGCCTTTTACAGGAAAAAGTTTGCTGATCCTGTGACAGAATATTCAATGACAAAAATACATGACATACGAGGTTGGACAATTAAGTTAGAGAACTCATCCTAGAAAAAGTGCTCCATCCCTCATTGCTGAATATCACTACAGTCACCTTAGAAGCACTCCCCTTGGGAAGCTATGCACCGACGCCAGCTCCTAGTCCACCCTTCAAAGCAATTTCAGAACTCTTTTTCTGGAATGGCCATCAGAACTGTCATTGTATTACCCTTGATGTCCTGAATTTCATCAAAATGTCTTCCTTTCAATATTTCTTTTATCTTCAGGTAAAGAATGAAGTCATTGGGGGCCAGGTCAGCTGAGTAGGGAAGGTGTTCCAATACAGTTATCTGTTTACTGGCTAAAAACTCCCTCACAGACAGTGCCGTGTGAGCTGGCGCATTGTCGTGATGCAAGAGCCATGAATTGTTGGCGAAAAGTTCAGGTCGTCTAACTTTTTCACGCAGCCTTTTCAGCACTTGCAAATAGTAAGCTTGGTTCACTGCTTGTCCAGTTGGTACAAATTCATAATGAATAATCCCTCTGATATCAGAAAAGGGTTAGCGACATGACATCGTTGCAACAAGTTCACAAACTTAATTGTCAGACTGCGTATATTTAAGTAAAAACTGTATCATGTAGAAGCTGGTGCAGTGGGATCGTTTTTTATTAAATAGATCTTTAGTTGCACAAAAGGGTCCAGGACGTTATACGCTACAATGTTCACAGTGGTCATCGCTGAGTGCTGGTGGGTGTGTGTGTATATATATATATATATATATATATATATATATATATATATAATTATTGTTATTTATCTGTATTTTATAAATGCCCAAGGTAGACAAGAATTACTTTATAGTAAGAAAAAAATAACTGTTATTAAACAACAACAATAGCAACACAGAAGTCAGTGACCATCCCCCATACAGGAGGCCACCAGTCAAGGACATTCCAAGGGGAGAGGGGATGTCAGGTCCCAGCCAGCAGGGCCACAACCCTGCCAACAGGAAGTAGTTCACGTCACACAGCAGCTTTGCTGAGGGATCCCTTCCATTTTTCAGGGCAAATCACAAAATTAAAACACCTCCTATAGCAACAAATCTACCAAAATATATTTGGCAATAGAGAGACGGGTCTGTCTTGGGTCTTCAAGGAAGCAGTCATGCACGCATTTTATGTCCAGCTAAACACAAGCAAGTGGGAAATTTTCCAGAATGCCTCTCAAGATTATTGCAGGCGGCCAAGGGTGCCCACACACCCGGATGGCGAGGCCATGCGAGGAGCTTCGGGACCCGGCTTTAGTGAAGTACACAGTGGGGCCTGCTCCACCGGACAACAAATGGCTTTGGAACTGCGATCAAACAAAAGGAAAGAAACGGGCGTCTGCCTTAACTCTGGTCCAGCAAGTTGTCTCAGCAAGAGAAAGAATGGATTCTTTTGTAAAGGAAGTAAAACATAGCAAAGTTTCCCCAAGTGTGCCCTGCCTCCCAGAAAACACTGGGAAATGACCTCTGCCCCCCCCCCCCCCCCCGCCTTGAAAGCAAATGACCGAGCATTAAGTTCCAAGCCCACCATGGCCCACTCCACCTGCCAGCACTGGGCTGGGCACCTCCAAGAGGAGAACCAGCCTCCCACCCACCCCTGACACACACACCGTGTGGCGCAGTGGGCAGCCCAGCCAGGGAATCACTGTGCCTGTCACTTTTCTTGGACACATGGCACGTGTTACACAAAAACCCCCAGGCTCACAGCCACAAAGAGATGGGGCCAGCGAGAAGCCAGGCCCTGGATGACCTTCCCTGGGGGGAAAGGCCCAAGCTGAGCTCCTGGATTCCTCTGGGCCACCCCTGCCTGGGCACAGCCCACTTTGTGCCTCCATCAGCCAGCCGCCGGGAGCCTGCAGACACGCACTGCTGGGCTCTGCCGCCTTTCCTGGACACGTGGACCAGGGGAAGGACGGTGGCAAATCTCTGCTCGGCTCAGCCCTGTTTGTCACAAGCCAAGCTGCCCAGTTCCCAGTGCTGTGTCCCCAGGACTTTCCAGAGGCACAGCACTCATCTCTCACAGTACACTAGGAAGCCTGTTATGCCAGGGCCACGCCTGGCTGGCTCCTACCTTTACACCCACAACATACCAGGACTTAGGTGGAAACAGTAAGCAAAACGCAATATAAAATAAAGACGTGGAGATACAGCCCCGGGAAAGGGAGTGCACTCCTGACAAAGCCAAACCAACCAGGCCTGGCTCAGAGTAAGCTGGCGAGGCCTGGCAGAGAGAAAAGCTACGTGCAAACCGGAGCGGGTGGGGGGACCTGTTTTAGCTGTGTGTCTCCCAGGAGATGCCTCCCCACCCCCAGCCCTGCTCAGGTGCCTGGATGCTCAGGTTTTGCCCATGAAAAGAGCCCCAAAGCTCTGCCCAAGTCCTGTTCCCCTGAGCTCTCTGGGAGAGTCCACGCTTTCTGAGAAGGCCTTTCCAGATGGCGCCTGATGGCAGTGGTGCCAAACTCCACAGCTTAAGTAAATGTTGCTGTCGCCCCGTCCTGCCAGGAAAAGGCAAGGGGGACCCATGGCTCCTCTCAGCTGCTGCAATGCTCAGTTCCCGGGGAGATCAGACAGCTCCACCAAATGCCCGCACCCTGCTGGAGAGCCCCCTCCCCTCTCTGCACTGCAAGCCTCGCTGAGCCCCTCCTCCTGCCTCGCGTGCCAGCCCAGTCCACAGGGCGGAGGGACGCGCCTGTCAGATGCCGACAGAGGAGCCGAGTCAGAGGGAGGCGAGGAGCCCAGAAGGGCAGCAAGTAGGCCCAAGGGTCGCAGATGGCAAAGGTTCCAGCCCAATCATCACGAATTTGGGATGTGTGCACAAATCCAATCTCCGGGTCTCTGCAGGTGTTTCTCCACCCCCGCCATCAGCACTCCAAAACAGCTCGGCAGTTAGAGGGGTGAGCTGCGCACTCAGCTGACCCCACAGGCTCAGAATGTGCAGAACGCAGCCCACACAGTTCCTTCCCGGCATCCCCTCTGCTCTCCATGTCGGGAGCCCCAAGTGTCCCCACAGCCACCCTCCAGAATCCAGTGGAATCTTGGGGGCCTGTGAAGCGGGGCCATCTGGAAGCTGGCTTCCCCCCCCCCCACCAGACATCAGGGCCGTCTACCAGAACCTCCTCTCAGAGAACGGGGACCTAAAAAATGGCTGATGTGTGTGAGGCAAGGCAGTCTTCGTGCCTTACCCACTCAGGAGGGCGCTCCCATAAGCAGGGCTCAAGCTTAAGGCCAAAGAAGGGATTTGGGTGAGCAGGAGGACCCAAAGCTTGGGCTGCCCCCCAAACAGAGGTGGCCACCAGCGTTCCCAGTGACCAGAAGGCATAGCAAGCAAGTGGGAGAAGGGCGTGCCTTGGGAGCTCACGGACCTGCTTCTGGCCTCATGACCTAGTGGAGGCCACTCTGTGGACCTTTGCAAAGCGAACGCTAATGGCAGCCCCACTTGGCCTGAGGTGGTAGCCAAGGCCTGAGCCCAGAACCTCCCACTGGGGTCCACGGGGCTCACACACACAGCCCGTGCTTCCCACTGTTTTGAAGACCCACTGCTGGGTTCTTGGCCTCACCCACTGGACCGTGTCCTTAGCTAATCTGCGTCTTTCGCACTACCATTAAATTTAGATTTAAATGAGCGCTTCTGGTCCTCATGTTAACACGGTACAGGGGGGCTTCTCGGAGCTCTCTGGGCAGGACCCTAGAGGGCCATACTGGCCACTGGTGCCCGTCCTGAGCTGGGCAGAGGACGGCAACGGGGCTAAAGGAAGGTGACGCTGCGGCCAGGAGTCAAATTACTCCGCCACAGAACCGTGTCTGGAACCTACAGGAAGGTAGAGGAGGCTTTGCTTCAGGGCTTTTACTTCACACTCCCATGTGAAGACTTCCAGCCAGTACAATTCCTGTCCCTGAAGTGACAGCGTGGGGCCACCCCGTGGGAGTAGGATGTATGGCTGAGTGAGAGACGGCACAAGGCCCGAGTGGTCCTCCGTGTTCCCCGATAACGGTCTCTCCAGGATCACCAAAGCACACGAGCGAATGGAAGGTTAGAAAACGAGTCGACATCTGGCTCCCAGGACAGTAGGTGTGACTCAGCATCTGAGGGCTTCTCTACCCCAGCCCCAGCCCCAGCCCCAGCCCCAGCACCAGTGGGCAGACGCCACAGGCCCAGAGGAAAGGAGTCACCCCACTCCACGTCCGCCTGGGCCCAGCCTGGGCACAGCCTCCCTCCATGGAAACACCTCGGCCACCCACACACACTTCCAGGACGGGACCAAAGGGCTGCATAAGGCTCTGGGTTTTAACAGCTGAGCTTTAAAAAAGTGCAGCTTTTCATCTCACTGAACCAGCAGCTCCCAGGTCGGGGTGGGGGTGGGAGCCTTCCACAGGCGTTTGATGGGCTCAAAAGGTCCCTCTGGAAAATCACACACTCTTCCCCGTTTGTCACCCCAAGTTTACTAATTTCAAGTTGCTGATTTCATCTTTAAGGGAATGATTTATTTTCCTTTCCTTTTCCTGTTTTTAATAAAAACGAAGGAGTCTGTCTATGGGGGAGCCCAGGGCTGCTTTAACAGACTGGGTTAACAAATTTTAAGTACATTTGTAAATGGGATTATTGTTTTCCAAAGTTGTGCTCAGCGAAGAGATTAGCTGCCACAGCGCCCAGGGGGCGTCCCCTGGTCCCTCTAATCCCCTGCCTGGAGGCACAAGGTGCTTGGACAGGACTTGGGAGGCAGGTTTTCCTGGAAAGGCCTAGAAACTTGCGCTTGCTGTGTGCGGCGCTGAGTCTGCCCGGCAGCCAGCCCCTCCCGTGCCCCCTGTTGCTGCAGCCATCCCCGAGCTCCAGTATAAAGTTTGGCTTTTGCTGCAGGAAGCAGCTGGGCCAAGCAACCAGCGAATGATAATGACCTCAGAAATCTGCTGTTCACTCGGCAACAATAGGGTGCTCAGTCTACTGGAAAATTGTGTTCATCAGCTAACTCTGCTCAGTTACTAATTGACATTGCCAAATATTTTAAGAACAATTGGAATGCACAAGCAAAAAAAAAAAAAAAAAAAAGAAGATCTTAATCCTCAGACTTAAATTTTTTCTTTTTCCTTTTCTTCCCCCCCTGCGTTTGGATGCCTGGATGTGTCTGTGTGGAGCGGGCGGTGATTATCGCGGGTGGGGGCAGGGAGGCGGAGCCGCGTGAGAAGAGGAGGTGGAAAAGAAAGAGAACGGATGGTATCACTACCAGCTGAGGTACATGCAGGGCCTGGACAGGGCCTTCGGCTGAGGTCAAAGGCCTCGTCCAGGACAGAGACCCAGCATTTCAGGAGCGCAGCTCAGGCAGCAACAGAAGACCCCCAAGGCTTCGAGCCCAGCTGATCAAATCACGCCTGTCCCCTCAGAATATGGCGTCAACAGCCTCAGGGTTAAGGGTATTTTCATGGTGCGCCTCTCCCTGGTTTTCCACCGATCATGGAACTTGGCCGACTTTATTTAATGAACAGAGGGTCAACGCGTTCAATTACCCCTTTCCCACCATCAACCCTTCAATTAGCCCCTCTCCAAAATTACAGGACTGCAGAAGGTAAGGGCCCTGCTGGATATAATGAACAGTGCCGTTTCTTAGTACATTAAGTTTTAATTATTCCAAGCAAACTCTGAAGAATCAGAACTTTGGTCCTCTTCTGACGCCGAGTGACACTGGGGTCCCAGCACAGTCTCAGCTGAGACTGGAGGGAGAGATGCCGAGATGGACGCCATCGGAGCGTCTGCACGCAAGCCAGCAGCGGGGCAGCATCCAAACAGCCGCCTGCTTTCTAAATGTCCTAAGAGAGTAACATTTATAAGCGGCTGCTTCCAAATCATCTTCCTTTGCCTTGGACACGGAGGCAGAAACAACCTCGGCTATGGTGCGAAATCACTGATAAGGCAAATAAACAGCAACAACGAGACAAAGGGGGAAGATGAGGAAGTGGTCTGTGCGACTAGTTTCGTCCATTTTCTGTTAGAAAATACGACTCTCAATTTGTCAAAGGTCCTAGTTTGCGCAGTTGATTTGAAGCTTGGTTCTCAGCAGTTTGGAGCCCAAGAACAAACACGTTTTCTGGTTCACTGGAACCATTTTCACATGCTCACTGATTCAAACATTCTTTTGCTCACATAACAAACAGCTGCATCCCACATTAGCCTACCCAGTGACAGTCGCCCATCTCGGCAATAACTGTTTGATTGCAAACTTGACCCCTTCTTCGACTCGGTCTGAGCAAGACATTTTTAAACAGCCACTCGGTTCCCAATCCTTCTTTGCAAAGAATTACATCAGATAACAAAGGACGCCTCTGCCACTCATTGTAAGCCTTCTTCTGGAGATCCGTTCTAAGAGGCTCTCTGTAAAAAGGGTTTTTATGATGAATTCACAACTACTATCATGTTAAGAGCAGCGATTTATAAAGAAGAATTCATTGGTTAAGATCTGAAAAAATAGTTTCTCAGGCCCTACTGACCCAGTTTCCAACAAAAAAAGAATCAAGTGATGCAAATTAAGTTTTGCGACATTGTTATGCCGTCTGAGAAATTTGTAAAACCGTGTTTTGCAGTCATTTCTTAATAGAAGCCTTAATAAGTACTTCTTTCTTTACTTAAGGGCTTAAAGATTTTTTTACGTCCCCTTCACCCTGCAGGTTTCTCTCTACCAGGTAATAACAAAATACCTATTGTGTCAAGATTTTTATTTAAATGCTTATTTTAAGCACACTCTGTACAAGTCATACTTGTTGGAAACAGGGGAGACGAGCCAGACTGTGAAGGCCCTGCTCCCAGGAACACCTCAGCGTCCCAGCCTGCAGCCGACGTGGGCTCTGTGCTGGTATGCCGTCCATTTTCTTACTTAGCCAGAAAATTATGAAAGGGTCTAATTTGAATATGAAGAAAACAAAGAAGTCAACCAGAAATGAAAGAATCAGTCTTCACGATTGTAAAATACTTCAATGGGGGAAATAAAGTGAGACGATGACCACAACTCAAGTGTAATTCTCCTCTGAGTCCTAAGCCCCCCCTGGTTCTTTTAAGCAAAATGGTTTTTTCAACAGAGTATTTAGATACAGAAACAAGAGAGATCGGAATAGCATGACGCTATCACTTGGCCAGAAGGTGAGAGAAACGCGGGAAACGTGCCGCCAGGAAGCTGAGCATTCTGCTGAGAGCTCTGCATTTCCGCAGGTCTGGGAGAGGGGCGGACATCTGTCAGGCTGCCTCCCCAAAACCCCAAAACCTGGGCCAGCAGCTTTGCTCTGCTCTCTGCTCCTTAAAAGTCCCCAATCCAAAACATCAAGACGACGCTTCCCAGAAGAGGGGACCTCTACGGGGAGGCCGGAAATAGTCCTGAGTGACAGCGGGACGCCCGGCACTTGGCTGCCTCTGCACAGAGGTCCATTTTCACAGTTCTGGCTGTCAGGCATTGAGACCTGAAAACCCTGCCCTGGCATCGCCTCTGCTCCGGGGAGCGGCCACTCCTGGCAGTGTGGCCTCCCCACCGAGGCACTCAGGGTCCCCGTAGACTCTCCTGAGTGTCTCACCAGAAATAAATCACGAGCGAGTGTAGGACCCCAGAGCAGACAGTGTGTTTCATGGGTATTTAAGCAGCGCGGTATTAAGTGCTATTGGAATCTCTGGAATGTGCAGTTCAGATTTATGTGTCTTAACAATTCTTTACTGGTTTGTAATCAGCCAGCAGGCTCACACTTTATTTTAACACTAATTTTGTCCTGGAAGAGGGTGGACTGAAGCATGACAATAACAACAGAACGAAACTGGCATCCGCTTAATAACTGCTGCCGAGAATTGCCTCCAATACGGAAATATTTATTGAAGCCCAGAAGGGGGAAAAAAAGGAGAAGAAAAAAACTTTTTAAAAATGACCCTCAACAGGAGCTGCCACCTCCTTAACAGTGAGCGACGCAGTGCCTCGAGGTGCCTCAAACTGTCTTTCATTTTCTAGACTTAATGGCTGATTGCAGAAATCAATGTTGCCGTTAGTAACAGGGCATTTGTTATGGCATGACTTCCTCTGTTGTTAGGCTGCAGAATGATTACAGCATTAGCGAGATGCTTTCTTTATAAGGGGCTAGAGATACAACTTTCAATTTAGTATCCATTAGTACGGGGCTCTGGGAACAGAGGTGGAGGGGACAGCTTACCTGCTGTTAGGTAGCAGCTGAAATTTAGCCATCTTAGGATCATGGGTTTTGGGGTTTTTTTTTTTTTCCAAACTGGGCCAGGAAGCTTCAGCATTTCACAGACATTTTGATGACAGATTTTCTGCTTTGCTATTTTAGACCCCCAAGCTGTATCACCCATGGAACACAGCACAATTTAAGACGTGCAGTCGTGCATCTGTGTTTCAAACCTCAGTGCTTCCCGAAGTGGCAGAGGAGGGTGGCGTGGTTCCTCAGGTCAGAGGAACCTGGCAGGTGAGCCACACTGTGATTTTGGAAGGACACAGGTTTGGTCTGGGGAGGGAGACTGGGGAGCCCAAAGGAATTACGGGAATCCACTCGCGGGGAAAGATGGTCTGAACTTGCATGTTCACCTCCAGGATGGAGCAGAATGCCAGCTCCCAGGTCTGGAGAGGAGGGGATGGCGAACGGCGTCAGGGCACGAAGTGGGGCGGGCAGACAACTGCAGGGGGAGGGTAGGCCATGCCCCACTGGCCACCGTGCCAACTGGCCATTTCTCCCACATGGGGGAGGAGGGTCACCTGGCTGTCCTGGAAGCCAGTGTTGAAGGCAAGACCCAAGAGGTGAAACGACAAGGCAGAAAGGCAAGGTCCACACATGCCCTCA
The DNA here is from genome assembly GCF_001890085.2 of Hipposideros armiger. NCBI lineage: Eukaryota > Metazoa > Chordata > Mammalia > Chiroptera > Hipposideridae > Hipposideros > Hipposideros armiger. The sequence continues at coordinate 1,612,583 of NW_017731354.1, forward strand.
AAGCCCCGTGACCTCAGACCCGACTCTGAAGAGCGGCGATGGCCCTTCCGACAGCGAGGCCTGCACAGACCCAGGCACGTGGGCAGGGAGGGCCCTTGTGCCAGCTGCTCCGCCCCCCGCTGCCCTGCCCACCTACCTGAGGAGGACGGCGAGGAGGGGTGCGGGCTGTCCTCCTGGGCACTCCCGGTCTGGGAGAGCCCACCGCCGACCCCACTCTCCTCGGTGACGTTGGAAGAGCCCGGCGTGGTGGAGCGGCTCACCGACTGGGACTCCTGGTCACTGCCCGAGCCGCGCCGCTCGTCCAGGCCCGCGTGCGGCCCGTCCTCGTCCCCCTTGCGGTCGCGCTTGTGGACGCGGGAGTGCACGACCACCTGGTGGTAGGTGCGGAACACGCGGCCGCAGTCCGGGCACTCGGTGGGCTTCTCCTTCAGGGCCCCCGGGCCCTGCAGGTTGTAGTCGAGCGCCTGGTGGAGCCCGTGCGACAGGAACTCCCGGCCGCCTTCCAGAGGCTCCAGCTTGGTCGGCAGGTCTCTCTGGGCGCCCGCCTTCGTGCCGTGGCCCAAGTCTGCAGGCATCTTCTGCTTGGAGCCGTCTGCTCCCACTAACACGTACTCCCGCTTCTCCTTGTCGAACACGACGCCGGCGTTCGCCAGGGTGTCCTCCTGGCTGCGCTGCAGCTGGTGCTCCTTGGACAGGAAGCTGTGCTCCACGGCCATGCCCCTGGCCATGAGCTGCCAAGCCTGGTAGCTGTTCACGGGGTCCATCTCGGCAGCTTTGGCGGCAGCCTGCAACCGCTCGATGCAGCTGGACTTCAGCGGAGGCACCAGGTTGAGGCAGCCCAGGAGGGAGTGCTTGTCCCCGTCGGGGACGCCGTGGGCCACGCTGGCGATGGGGGACAGCAGCTTGCCCAGGACTTCCTTCTCCTTCGCCGGCAGCTCCCCTTTGCCGTAGAGCTGGCCGGGCTCGCTCAGGCCGGCTTTGTCCGGGGCCAGGAAGCCGCCCTGCAGGCAGGACAGGTACCTGGAGTAGAGGTTGGCGTGCGCCTCCTGGGCCATGGCGCCCAGGGCCACGGGCACCTCCACGTCGCCGGGGGACTTGCTCTTGGCTGACAGCTTGTTGAGGTGCACCTTCATGTGGTTCTTCAGGAACCACGGCTCCTTGAAGCGCCGGCCGCAGATCTGGCAGCAGTGCTCGAAGGAGTCCTTGTGCTTGCGCATGTGGCCCTTCAGGAACCACGCCTGGCTGAACACCTGGCCGCACACCTCGCAGCGGAACTCATTGGCCGCCTGCTCGCCGCCGCCGCTGGGGCCCTGGCCCTGCGCCGACTCGGCGGTGATGTGCGCCTTCTCCACGTGGCCGATGAGCTCCTCCTCCTGCGAGGCGGCGAAGTCGCACAGCGTGCACTTGTAGGGCTTGTGCAGGATGCGGATGTGGCGCTCCAGCTCCTCGCGCTTTTTGAACTTGCCCTTGCAGAAGGTGCAGCGGAAGCCGGCGGCCGGCGCCGCTGCGTCGTCCTGCGCGGAGGCGGCCTTGGGCGAGGGCGCCGCGCTGGCCGC
>NW_017731354.1:1614248-1634531 GCF_001890085.2 Hipposideros armiger
GCGTGCGGCGGCGGCTTCAGGTCGGGCCGCGGCTGCAGCAGGCTGCTCTTGAGCTGCTTGTCGCGCAGGATGGCGCGCTCCTCCAGCTCGTGCAGCAGGCGGTTCTCCTCGCGCACGCGCCCGCGCCCCTTGCCCAGGTTGCCCAGCTTGTGGGTCCGCAGGTGGATCTTGAGGTTGCCCTTCTGCGCCGCCCGGTGGTCGCAGTAGGGGCACTTGAAGGGCTTCTCGCCGGTGTGCGTGCGCATGTGCAGGGACAGGATGCTGTTGAAGCGGAAGCGCTTGCCGCACAGCGGGCACGGGTACTTCCGGTTTTTGCGCGCGTCGTCCTCGATGTCGCTCATCTGCGACATGATGCCCAGGTTCTGCCCGTTGAGGAACTGCTGCAGGTCCACGCGCCCGTTGAGGCTGGTGTCCACGTCCCGGCCCAGCTGGTTGGCCAGCAGTGCCATCTGGCTGCCCATGGGCTGGCCGCTCAGGGGCACGTGGGCCTTGTCGTCGAGGGGCGTGGGCGCCTTGTCCTCGGGGCTGGGCCGCGCGTGCAGCTCGGGGAAGGCATGGCCGAGCTGGGAGGTGATCTGGTGCAACTTCTGACTCATGGCATACTGGCCGTTGAGGACGGGGCCGCTCAGGTGGGGCTCCGCTTCCGGCGCCGCCGAGGACACTCCAAGGCACAGGCTGGCTTCTTCCATCCCTGAAAATGGAGAGAGAGTTCAGAGCTGTGCCCCGCACCGCGGCGCGGGGAGGCGCCCGCTGCAGCTGGCGGGGGATTTGCATTTCGGGCCTTACCTACACGTAATAATGCTAAGGAATTACAGTCGAAAACAATAATAAAAAAATGAATTATTAAATGCCAATTACGCGGTGTGGCACTGGTCCTCCAATTTGTGTTGGCGATAGATTGTCCTCCCTGCGTTTTCTATTAACCAACTGCGATTATTCACTCACATTTAAATCATGAATGTTTTACCACTCTCAACACCTAATAACAAATCAAGGGTCTACACGACAAACTCTCCCTCCTGTCCCCCGGTGGCACCTGTCCCCTGGTGGCTCCTGTGTCCCAGTGGCACCTGTCCCCCGGTGGCACCTGTCCCTTGGTGGCTCCTGTCCCCTGGTGGCTCCTGTCCCCCGGTGGCACCTGTCCCCTGGTAGCACCTGCACCTGGTGATTCAGTTCAAAGTTGGCCTTGGAGCAGAATGGCTTTAACTGAAACACCAAATAGACTCACTTGGAACTTTTGTGTTTGGTTCCCACGTTCAATACCTTCTGAGATGAAAGAGATTACTTTATGTTTTGGCCAAAAAACCCCAAAAAACAAAAAACCCAATGGCATGATATTTACTGATACACAATAAAACAAGATAATGTTTTGGGGAAAAAGAAAGTAAAGGACAGGCTTTAGAACAATAAAAGGGATTTTGCTTTAGTCAACAAAAAGTGCAGTAATATCTCATTAAGCTGATTAGTATGCTGCTAAGACAGTACTAGGTGCTGTAACACATGATTATAATCATAAAAATCCTTCAGTGTTTGCAAGGAAGCATTAACGAGGTATATTAAATTTTAAGGAGACTGCAAGTAGCGGCTTTGCAAACCTCAGAGATTAAGATTTAACCCTTATGTTACGAAACACTGTTATTTTGTCATTTGGTAACTGTGCCCATCAAAAGAAGTATAAATTATCTCATGATGGAATCTTAGTGGACTGTTGAGACTGTTCAAATCCGGGCGGGGGTAAAGACTTACCCCACAGAATGGGCCCTCCCATCCTTCACCTGCCATGATACCCGAGGCTGGGACTTTGATTGGGCTTGAGGAGATCTTGTAAAGAACTAGATAAAAACCAATTAAAATCCAGGGACAATGCCATAGGAAGTCTCACCAAGTTTGAGTGTTTTTAATAACTTTCCCAAGATACAGTAATGAGTACAAATTGTACCTGCAGAATGTGCTTTGCAGAAAATTAGAACCCAAAGCTGTTTGTTAAACACTGACACTCAAAGCTGGTCTGTATAATTGTCTCTATCCTCACTGTCCCTCTCCAGCCTGTACAGAACAGCCAAGCCAGATCATTCAGGGTAGGGCAGAGGGAATAGCCCTTCACATCAGAGCACGTGGGGAATTCAACTCTGAAGGGCGCTGAACCCATGCCTGGGGTCCTTCTATTTCCAGAGCTCCATCCACCCGAAGGAGCCCAGATTCGCTTCCCGCCCTTGGAACCGTTTTTGCACATCTATCATCTTTGTATCCCAATGTTTAGACGTGTTAGCCAGCCAGGTGGTCCAAGAGCACTGCTTAACCCCAGCCAGGGCTGATTCCTGTGAGGACAGAGCTCAACTGTGGAGGAGGCACCCTCAGCCCTGGCAGGGTCTGCTGCCTGCTGGGCTTCCCGCCAGGCAGACTGCATGGCATGGAGGGTCTCCAATGGGCGACCTGACTTCCTTGGCAAGAAGACGGGCTTGGGAGTCCACCTTGCAAGGGAAGGGAAGAGAAAGACATGGGCGTTTATTTCCAGGAGGGAGAGAAATTGCAACTATGGTGCAGGGCAGCGTCCGTGACTGACGACAGGGACGACTGCACACACACAGGCACGTGGTCACTTGCAGTAAAAGAAGGCTTCCAACTCGCCATCTTTCTTTTTCGTTTCTGGTGGCAGTCAAATCAATTTTAAAAAAAAAAGGCCCATTTTGGAGAACTGGTTGGAAGGAGTAATTTCTCAGAGATTCTTGCATCCACTCAATAAACTTGCTGAGTTCCTACTGTGTGCCAGCCCCTGTCCTTGGCACTTGAAGACACGCTGATAGACAAGACTGGCCAGCCCCAGACTCATGGCACCGCTGGTCAGCACGGAGGAGCAGGCCCAGGGTGTAGTTTTGTGCCAGTGGCACCTGGAGGTAGCCAGGCAGGGACTCCAGCAGCCCCCAGGGCGTGTCTGGAGCCCTTCTGCCACCTTCAGGCCCCATCCAGCTGTGCTGGCTCCTCTCCTGAGCAAACACAGATCCTGACCCTGAAGCCACCTGGGAGTGATCAGAATCCCACCCGACCGCTCCGGGGATGTTTGGGTAGTCCAAAGCCAAGATGGCTGGCTCGATTCCAAAGGCTGCCCAGTTGGCCCGCTCAGAAGACATGAATCCAGGAAGACGGGCTATTTTCAGATTGCTGCTGGTGAGCTGACGCCAATCCAGCAGGAGGGAGAGGAGGCTGAATGTGCAACCCAGCAAGACTGCAAATCAGGTTGGATGGGGGCATGGAGGTGAAGACCATCCACTTCCCCCAGTCATGCCGAGCAAGTAACAGCCCAGCTTGCCTAGTAAGGAGTGTGGGGAGCTGTCAAGTTAGGTGTGAGTATGGAATTCTGGTATTGTTAATTTTTTTTTAATCAACAGAGCTTTTTAAAAACCCCTTTAAGTCTTCAGGTGCCATTGCTGCACACAAAGTGTCCTAGAACGTGCAAAGGCAAGGCAGCTGCTTCTTCTCATACAGGTCTCAGCTCACAGTCCCTTCTCAAAGGCCCTCTGTGCCCACCTTGCCTGAGGCTGATACCCCAGCCTCTCTCTGAACCATCCCCTTACGTTTTTCTTCACAGTATTTATTACCAGGGGAAACTTTTGTTATTGATCCTTGTACAGATGTACTTCTTCCCCATGAGGGCAGGGTCCTGTCTGCCTTGGTCACAGATGAAGCCTCAGGACCTAGAGCAGAGCCGGCTCATGGTAGGTTTAGAGTCTGCTGACTGAACAGGTGACGGAATGAACAGACCCTAGAAACACAGCCCATAAAACAAGGCCAGCCTCGTGGAAGAGCCCCTCTCATGCTAACCTCATGAGGGAGACCCGCCCCCGCCATCAGATCTCTCACACTCCGTGCCTGTGGTGACCATCCCAGGCTTGGGCCACCACTGCTGGCCCAGCTGCTGGGCACTAGGAGACTGACAGCAACTGTCCTTGTCAGAACTTGACCAGCATCACTGGACCCACAGGAGAACCCAGCGTTTCGGCAGAGCTGGCCAGCTGCCCGGGAGACGCTGAGGGATCACAGCTTCGGCCCTCCAATGAGCTGGGGTGACGCCTGAGCCGAGCCCCGCGGTGAGTCAGGGCCACAGCAGATGATCGTCTAGGATCCTCCATGAGACCCGCCACCGTGGCCCCCCAAGCAGGTGCAGGTGCTTGATGGGCCCGTCCTAAGCAGCGCTGGCCACCAGACTAGCAAGAAAGGAGGTTGGGGGGCCTTGGGAGGAGCTCTGGGGGACCAGCGTGCGCTCCCTGGGCCAAGGCAGCCGAGACAGGACGAGCTGGCCCCAGCCTGGCCTGGGGTGCACAGAACCTGGATCTGCCCCAACTTCTCCAGCCCCAACACCTCACCCAGCCAGCCCTTATCTCAGTCATTCAGTAAACATTTGCTGGGGCCTTCTGCGTACCTGCCCTCAAGGCCCCTGGCTCCAAGGGCCAGGAAGGGCCAGGCCACCAATAACAGGGAGGTGACAGAAAGGCTCCTGGGAGGCTGCATCCAAAGTTCAAAGAAAGGAGAAAGCATCGCAGCAGTGTGCGTGTGTGTGCATGTGTGCATGCATGTGTGTGTGTGCATGTGTGTGTGAGTACATGTGTATGTGTGTATGTGCATGTGTGTATCTGTGTGTGAGTGTGTACATGTGTACATGTGTGTGTATGTGCGAGTGTGTGCATGTGTGCGCGTGTATCTCTGTGTGTGCATGTGTGCACGTGTGTGAGTGCGTACATGTGTGCATGTGTGTGGGTGTGTGTACATGTGTGTGCGCACGCATGTACACATGTGTGTACATAGAAGGGTTGTGCTGGGGGACGGCGCAGAGCCCTAACTGGCAGCACTCTAGAAACTATATAAATGTTACAGCGGGAAACTAAGGGGTCATTCATCCTACTGTTAGCACCAGACCCCACTGCAGCCCTGAGAGCTCCTGGGGGGTGGGGGGTGCTGCCTGTGGACCCCTCACTCAGACAGGTGACCTAACGCCTTTCCTCCAGCCCTCAGGAGCAAGCACTGGGGGGAGGCCTTCCCTCTGGACCACTCTGCCCCTTCACGGGCCCGCACTGGATATCTGTCAGTGTCGCTGGCAGGGCTGCCGTGTCCGGACAAATGGGGCCGACAGGCACATGGACACACGGCGCTGCCCCACGTGGCCACTAGGAAGTGCCTGGGAGCACTCTGTGGCGTGAGCACAGCCCACCCCTCACAACCCCACCCTGGCTCTGGACCCAAGGACCTGTGACCCAGACGCTGAGGGACCAGCACAAAGAAGCCAGGAGCCAGCTGGGCATCTGGGAGCTTCTGGGCAACCTGCACAGTGACTCATCTAACCCTCTCACCCAGGTAGGAAGGCCCTCAGCACAAGGAGAAGCAACAAAACAAACGACTGACCACAGGACAGCTCACGGCCTCCCTCTCACGGCCTCAGCCCAGAGCAGAGCAGGGGACCGATGAGCCCTGGCTGAGTGACACGTACAGTGTTCACCGAACTGGAATGGCGGCCAGATGTCACATCCGGGGCATTGTCCCTCCGACAGGGACCACTCCAACATCCCACTCAGCTCTGACCTCTCCTGAGCCCCGGGGTCGTGGTGGGCGCTACTGGCACCCAATGCTACTGTCACAATTGGGCGTGAGTTCCAGCCACCACTGTGTGAACGCAGGCAGGGGCCCCCGAAAGCTTCTGGGGGCTAGAGGCTTTCTTCCCAAGCTGTGCAATTGCACACTTTCTGGCCAGGGTGTTCTCAGCCTGTGAAACCCACCATTGGGTGCACGGCTTATCAAAATCCGTTGTCTCCTCATCCCATCTTTGCAGGCACCCCGAGCCTTTCAGCCACCTTTGATGGTGCTGATGGATATTCTGATTCTGCATCTCTGCACGCGACACTGTTTCCTGGGGTACCAATGACAAAAGTTTTCACTTAGCTCTTCCAATAGAGAACTAATTGTATCTCTCACTCAGAATGAAATTTAAAACTATCAGGATACCAGAAATGCCAGCTGCTATGAGTCTAAATAAATTTTACACAAAAGTTTCATTTTGCTAGCACAGAAAAAAAAGAGTAATCTTATGAATAGTCCAAAAAATATAGATCTTGCCAGTAAGAGTTTTATCCTTACACCATGAAAAAGAATAGTTAGGAAATAAAATGACTTTCAAAAGAACCATTTCAACTGGAGTTTTGAAATCAAATATTGTTGTCTAGCCAAGCACAAGTAAGCACCCCCTTTTTATAAACATGGGTGAAGGTGTTGCTTTAGAACCTTACAGAAGCCCCGCAGCATCCGTTGCTGGGCCGGGGCTGGGGGCGCTGGGTCCCCAGCAAGGGTTCCAAAGGGTTACAGAAAACCACACCGCGGCTCGCACGTCTGACACTGGGCCAATCCCCTTCCCAGGTGTTCACGAGACCCCTGGCCCTTCCCCACCACCCACCTTGCTTTCTCACACTTAGGGGAGCTGTAATTAAGACAGCTTCATCTAGAATACAATGGCTTCTTATTAAATACTATTTTTCCAATTGTTGTAGCTCAAACTGTTTAACTAAGGCTGTTATAAGCATAATACAGTCCTGTTCTGAAGTACAGAACACCAACTACTGAACCTTTTCAGGGTCATTAAACAGCTGTAAACATTATTACAAAAATAAACCGGAGATTTCATGCTTTTACATTTTGGCCTAGAGCTTGCTATGCTGAGCAAGTACATTTTCTCATCTCTTACAATCAACGCTGGTGACATTTGGGCATCCAAACAAATTACATCACAAACATTACTGAGGTGGGCAGGGTACTGAGTGCTTTATTTGCCAAATGATTAATAGATAAACAGGAGGGCAGCACGGACGACCTGCTCCGTTTTGACTGATGTGCAGACGATGCTATGAGACAAGGCCAGAAATGGTTAAATCCTTGCAGAATTTATTAACGAAAGCACGATATTCAAACCAGGCTGCAGACTATGGCGACTGGGTAACCAGGAGAGTCCAGCTGGAGAGCATGGCCAACTCCCCAAACTTCCCCTTGTGGATGGAGTCATGGCCGGAGTCAAGGCCCTCGCTGCCCTGAGTGGTGAGTGGGACTCAGCCGGCCGGTTCTGCCCGAGGCCCCGTGGAGCTCCAGGCAGCTTCCATGTTGGTGACTCAGAGGTGCAGGACTTGGAAGAAGAAAAAGGAATAAAAAATATCCTCTCTTTGAAGACTCTGGATGATTTCCCAATTCCCAAAGGCTACGGGGTCTCTCCAGTACATTGGCTTTCAGAGTCGGTGGAAACTGTGGCCCAGAACCACAAGCAGGTAGCTAATGAGCACGTCAGCTGGGCCAGGAAACCCCCCAAAGGGCTCTCCTGGCTACCTTCTAGGGTAGAGAGCCTTCGGGTCTGAGTTCCTGGCTCCCTGTCTGCCCACGCCTCACAAAGCCGGGCAAACACGTGCCAGGGATGGAGACAGAACAACCCACAGGATGGGGGGGGGGGCTGTGAAAACCACTGACGTGTCGGGGAGAGTAAGCTCCCAAAAGAAAACACAAAAACAGATAACAGCTGTCACCATCACCTCCTCCTCCCCTGTCTTCCCCGTCTTTTCCTTCTACGTCATCACCGTAACCTTCATCACCATCATCATCACCATCACCATCAGCAACAGCGTCCTCCTCCTCCTCACAGCACCCAGTGCCAACACCACGCTGGGGACATCACAGCCATTATCTCATGGAGCCTTACGCAGCCTTATGGTAGCTACCACATGATCCCCATACTCAAGGTTAGGAAACAGAGGCTCAGAAAATGTGCGTTTCGCCAGGCCACGCAGCCAGGAAGCCGGAGTCCAGCGCCCAAGCAGGACACACTGGTGAGCAGGCTGGCTGGCGATGCCCAGGGCGTGTTCAGACTTGCTGGCTGGGTGCTGGCAGGTGCCAGCTCCTTCATTTGTGAAATGTGTGCAAACAAAGGGAACCACGGCTCCTGGGTGAGCTCGAAGGAGGCCAAGGAGAAGTGGAAACAGGCAGTACATTCCAGAGACAGTGCCCCTGGTGGCTGGCATGGGTGCGGTGGGTGTGGGAAGGCACTGCGGATCTAGGCAGGTGACAAGTCGGTTCCTCACTGGCCGGGGGAGAGGGTCACACAAAAATGTATTTATATTATCTTGTTTTGTTAACAGCCCTGAGGGCGGGTGCATTGTTTCGGGCTCTCCTGCCCTGTGTCAGGTGGGCTAGTCCCCCAACTAGACTGCGGTAATGGGAAGTGAAGGACAAGAAGTGATCCACACACGCGCACCCAGAGGCAGCCCCTCCACCGGCAGCTGTCTGACCTGGGGCACCCGCCAGAGCCTCGATTTCATTATCTCTAAAACAGACTGATAGTAGCTGCTGTACGCACGTCACGGGGTTTTGCGGAGGAGAATGGGGTTGTGGGTGAGAAACGTGTGGCATTTACATGCAGAGGCTATGCCTGTGCAGGAGCCGAGCACAGTGGTCAGCGGCGCACTCTGGGTCCAGAAAGTACCTGGCTCTGGGAGGGAGGAAACACCCAGAGGTAAAGGACAGAACCGAAGCCGTAAAGTGCTCCGCCGACACTTGCCGGGCCGGCTCCACTGGTGCATCGAGGCAGCCACGACAGCACAACTAAGACGCTCGCAAAAGAGGACTTCCAGGACTGCTTCAGAAAGTGCCAAGAGCGATGGGACGAGTGTGTTTGAAGTGAGGAGGAGTATTCTGGGGGGCATTAATGGCAAAGTGTCTTTTACTGTAATAATTTTTTTAACTTTAAACATTCACTGTATTTTTTTAATCACACCTCGTATGCTTCACACAGCTGCTGTGCCATATTAGTACATTTCTAACTAATGTGGATCAGGGACGATGGAGAAAAATAAAGAGGAAAATAAACTCCAGACTATAAACCCGACGTCCGAGGTCGAAGTTGTCACCCTGGTGAGAGCCCCTCTGCGTGAGAGAGAAGAGGCACCCAGAGCTTGGAACACGGCACTGGCCTCTCTCTTCCTCTCTGTAACAGCAAAGAAGTGGAAGAGGGAACACTCCCCAAGTCTCCTGGCAGTCCATCCCCACCTTTCCAAATGCGGCAGCCCAAATCCATCCTCCCTGCTCCGTCCTGGTGGCACTTGCTCCAGGAAACCTTCCTGGGTTTGCCGCAGGCGGGAGGTGACCACTCAGCCCCCAGACACGTGCTCGCAGCCGCCGGAGGCCACCACGTTCCCCAGCCTCTGCTGGAACTCTGCGAGAGCGGGTCTTCTATGAGCCCCGACTGTAGCTCCCGGAGGACCAGGTCCTCCACATGGTGGTCCTGTGAGCTTCAGACGGGCACAGAAGGACACGGTGGCCAGAGCGTCCCAACAATGGACAGCAGTTTGTGGGCAACAGCCCAGCCCTGTCCCCCACCCCCCAGACTCCAGGCCATGAAGCAGTGCTTCCATTTCTCCCAGATGGGATGGCTTGGGAAGGAAATGGTCCCCTAACTCTCTGTAAATGATTTACTTGAACTGTGTCCACCCCATCACGGAAAACAACAAAAACTATACAGAGGTACCAAAAAATGTACACACATTTTCAGATTAGAAAAAACTGTATTAATTGTAACACTCAATATATACCGATAACAAAAGATGAATACAACTCACATTTGACTTCTGCAATTACAAGAGGTGCTCAAAGTGGTTCCCATCAGCATCCAGACACTTCTGATTACGGCAAACTACTGCTTGAGCGCAGATAACATCTCCTAAAATGTGTATACCCTTTTTTGGCACCCCTGGATACATATGCTTTTAATGAATGACCTACCTCTAAAACACTACCACAAAACCGAGAAAGATACCTGCAGTCGTCATGCAGAGGACCGGTTATTTCTCTCTCGCTGGACTTTTCTCTCCCTTTTTAAACAAACTTCATCCCAGCAGGAAGTTAGGTATTTAATCCCATATTAGCCTGCCTTAGCCCCCTGCTCACCTCAGCACACAGCTGCTGCCCTAGAACAAAATGGGGAACCAGCCCCCAGGGGACTCCCGCAGTCCCTCCCTCCAGAGGACAGCGGCAGCCGGGGCCCGGCGCCCAGCCACACCGCTGCACCCTTTACCCCTGATTAGAGCCGTTTGCATCTGAGCATTTCTGGACTATGATATTGTGTCAAACGTTTATTTTCATTTCACAGAAGCCTCAGATTGGATTTGGTGCAAACCTAAATATAATGTAGAGCACACACGTGCAAGAGAGACCGAAGAAAGGGGATGAATCTGAACTATTCAGACGTTGGCCAGGGAGGGCCGTTCACACGGGCACCTGTGGAAGACACAGGCTCGGATGCACACAGCTCGTAAGGACACACTCACGAGAGAGCAAAACCCCAGGCACACAGTGGGGCCTCTGCTGTCTGCAGCCACTGTGCTCAGGCCAACAGGGGTCCCCGTCCAGCATATCCAGCTCCTGCGCAGGTCACCAGGCTGCCCCAGATGGGCCTCTCCCAGGAGAGATGGGAAGACTGGCTCATGAGCCCTGGACCAGAGCAGCAGGAACACCTACTGATAGGGCCTGGCTGCACGCCGGCCCAGTTCACAGACACGAGGGCGGCTGGGACATCACTGCCATGTGCAGATGGACTCCAGGGACAGAGGCAAATTCCAACCTCAACCAGAAAGGAATGGGGACAAAGGCAGACTCCCCAGTGATGTGTTTGAGAGAGCGTCCTTTGGTCACCTTGTGCAAACCTGTCAGTACCTGAAGAGAGGGGCCCTCTCTCTGGGAGCCCACGGGGAGACTTGGTGCCCCCCTAAGCATCTCACTCTCTCTGTCTGGAGCACTCTCCCACAGTCCCCATTTGCTCCCTGTGCCCTGTTAGCTGGTGACAGAGTAAATGCCACCTCCACACCCCAGGCCCAGGGCATGTGGCCTTCTGTCTGTCCCCTTCCAGTCACAGTGGCTTTCACACTGGGCTGGGCTGGGCTGTATACTTGTCCAGAAGCCCCATGAGGTGGGACCATGACCCTCGGCCTCACTGGGGTGTCCCCAGCAATGGCACAGAGTCAGGCAGAGGAAGCACTCAGTAAACATTTGCCGAATGAATGAACAAAGGAGCAAGCGAATGGGTAAATGAATGAATGACGAAAGTAATGAATAAAGGACCAGACAGATCAAACAACAAATGTGCCAGACCTGGTACACAGTGTCTGTCCTTGTGGAGGAAGGGGACACCCAGGGGAGGAGGAGGAGGACCACAGGCCATGCCTGGGCCACCAGGGCACCTGCTCGCTGAGAAGTGTGCTCCATAGAGACTTAGCTCAAACGTCACCTCGTCCGTGCAGCCATGCCCCACCACCCACCAGGGAGAGCAAATCCCAGCCCGTGTCACGGTGGATCATTTGGATCCCTGTCTCATGGCCCAACACCTGCCTGGGACCTCAAGGGACCCCCCTCTGACTCAAGCCCAGTGCTTTGCACATAATGAATTCTGGGTGACAGGGTTCCAAGGCCCTCAACCTGCCCTTTAAAAACCCCTCTCCTTTGGACTCCCCTACTTTCTTCAGTATACTCACTTCCTCATGCAAACATTCATTCATTCATTCATTCATTCATTCATTCGGCATTTCCTGACTATCTGTGTGTGCTCAACGCCGGGGTCTACAGAGAGAAGAATCAGAAAGATCTGCCCTCCCGGGACTCACTGTCCAAAGGGCAGACGAACCCAAAGCACCGGCCACAGGTGTGACCACCTCTGGGCATCGTTCACTCGCAGGAGGATCAGGGGACTGGGAGCGCTGTGTCGACAATGACCGTGTTTTTCAGCTGTCGCTGAGTGCCCGGTGCACAGGGGGCCCTGGGGTGTGCCTGCTGCCCGGAGACACTGCCACGCCCCCCACTCCCTGCCCCGTGTTCCACTCTGGAGCTGAGCTGACGCCTCCCTCCTATCTCCCCAAGATCGCGCCACAGTCAGGATCAAGGGGGCCAACAGAGCAGAGCAGAAGGCCCTCCCCTTGGCCCCGGAACAGCGCCCACACGTCAGGCCTCGGGAGCGTGTGTTCAACGAACGGCTCCCTCTGTACTGTGGGATGCAGCCTGCTCGCCCAGTGGGCACCCTCCTGCCGTGCGGCTGGGCATCCCAGACAAGAGTCACCCTACCCACACCTCCAGCAGGTGGCCTGCCTACTGTCCGTGGGCTCCCCCACTCCCTGCAACCACACCCGCACCCCAGGCAGGTAGCTGTGTGGCTCAGGTGCCCAGCCCCGCTCTGAGTCACAGCTGCCCATCTACACGGCGGCAGCCGGCCAGGCTGGCCACCACCCTCCTGCCTCCTGATGTATGTCTGTGTGGCCCACCTGACCGGGACGGGACCTCCCAGCCAGGCCCCGATACTGAGCCATCACCAGTCCCGGCGAGCGGCTGCAGCCCGGCATCCCTGACGCGGGGCGCCGGGGACGTTACCAATGGAGCAGCTAGTGCCCCTCTTCCTACCAGGAAGGAAGTGTCAGCAGCCAGCGGTCGGTCCCCACTCCCTGGACAGGCTGTGCTTTAGCGTCACGATCGTGACACCAGTGTCTCCCCTCCGTCAGTTCAGGGGACAGCAGATGTTTCCTAAGGAGACTTCCCGGNGGGAAGGCAGGCCAGTCCTAGTGTGCTCACCTGTGTGGAGGCCGACAGTCCTGAGGCCCTCCTCCTGAGAAGCCACAGCACCCTTCCCAGTCCTCGGTGAATCCTGAGGTGGGACAGACCCCCAGAGCTGCAGCAGACCCATCTGCCAGCTGCCACACGAAGCCACTGCTTCTCATACATATAAGTGACAAAAAGGCTCACTAGACACGTGAGGGAAGCTAAACATACAAAAAAGGAGGACCCCAAGAGGAACCCATAAGAAACAAAAGTAATTTAGAGAACAGAAGCTATTTAATTAAAAAGTCTAATGTGTATCCTTAGAAAAAATAAAGAACATTGCACCCACTAAGAGAGAAATGACTGCTTCGAAACAGAGCAATCAGAAAAGAAAAAATATATAAGAAAGGTTAGAAATTCAAATTTTGATCATATATACTTTTTAAAAATCAACTGAAGATCTGAAAAACTGAACAGACATGGTAGAGACCATATTTCTAACATGGAAGATAACATTGAAAACAGCGCTAAATAAATAAATAAATAAATAAATAAATAATAAAAATGGAAAGTGAAGGAGAAAAATTAAGAGACATGGAGGTATAATCCACAAGGCCTAATATCTATCCAGTATAGGTTCCAAACAGAAAATAAGTTAAATAAAGGGTTAAGAAATGATGATGATATGATGATGATGATGATGATAGTAGAAAAGTAAGGTGTCTGTAAACTGACAAAAAAAGGGTTAACTTTGACAGAATCCCTCAGGTACTAGAAAAATTTCTGAAAAAAAAATGATATACACATTTGTCACATCCAAAAAAACTTCTAAACTCCAAGAAAAACCTGAGAGAGAGACAGAGAGAGAAAGAGAGAGAGAGAGAGAGAGAGAGAGAGAGAGAGAGAGAGAGAGAGAGAGAGAGAGAATGGAGTTACCCACAAAGGAGTAAGAATTGGTTTGTCATCAGACTTCTCGTCACCAACAATGGGTGTCTCAAAACCATCATGAAATATTGTTAAAGGGCTGGAGGAAGTTATTTTGAACCTAGACTTCTATATATAGCATCACGTGCAAGACAAAAATAACACATTTTCAAACATAAAAGGACTCAGACCCTCTGAAAGAATATAACAAAGGAAACAAAATTTTAAAATAGGGTGAACCAAGTGTCACTTAAAATTTGTACTTAAGTCTAAATAATGCTTAGTTCATAATGTTAAAGACAATGTCTGCAATTAAAATCAGGGATCATATGAACATGAAAGGAAGGGAAAAGGGCGTGGGACTGGGATGAGATGACAGATAAGATAAAAAGTGAGCGCATGCTAAGACTCTAATCTTGTTGAAGGGTGGATAATGGGTGCTGACTGTACACACACACTCACATTCACACACACTCACACACACAGGTTTCAATGTCCGTGTTAGAAATAAAGTGTTACCATTACAAGACTAGGTCCCAAGTATATAATTTCTAAATCAGAAAAGAAACTATGAGATATATAATAAAAGGGGAAAAGCAATAAATAAAACTTGATATAACATGGTAAACAGAAAACATAAAATAAAATAGAAGGCAAGAAACCAAACATTTCAGTAAACTTATTAAATGTTAATAGGTTAAAATCATGTATAAAAAAGAGAGGATATCAAATATTGGATTAGGTTAAATACATGTCCACAATCCCTCAGTTTTATAGTCTTTCTGTGAGAACAAACTTACATATGAAAGTTGAAAATACAAGAACGGAACATACTCGTACATATATGGAACAATGTGAACCAAATAAAAGTAGGTATTGCAATATTAGTATCAGAAAAAATATAAGGCAACAACATTAAATGGGTAAAGGGGATTTTTCTGTCCAAAAGGGGTACAATCTGTCAAAAAAGACAAGAAATAGTCATAGTTACAAGCATCCATGCACCTTAACAACAAAGCTTTAAAATACATAATGCAAAAACTGAAATAATGTAATGGAAGACTAATGAATGCAACAAGGGAAATGTTACCACATCTTCCCTCAAATATACACAAGAAAAGTAGATTTAAAAAATAAATTTAGAAATAAGACTATAGTTAGTGACAGAACTCTATACTCAACAAAAATATGAAATCTTTATAAACACTCATATGACATTTCAGAAATATTACATACATTAGACCACACATACAAAAAAACCTCAATGAGGCAGAAAAACATGGAAATCATGTTAACTACATGTTCAAATTGAAAGTAAAAACAAAGTTATAGCAAAAAAACAATTCTAGGATGTGGCTAAAGCAATACTCAACAGAAATTTTATAACAAAGGCAATGGACAGAAAGTGAAAAGGACTGAAAACAAATGAACAAAAGCCTTCAATTCAAGAAGCTGGTAAAAAAGTAAAAATAAACCCGAAGAAAGTAGAAAGAAGGGATTAATAAAAATAACAGCAGAAACTAATTAAATAGAACACTCTCCGCCCCCGACCTTCCAGAAAAGAAAAAAAAGACTCACTAAAAGTTGGTTCTTTGAAAAGACCAAGAAAATAAACTTGGCAATATGGATAAGATTAAAGAGAAAAAATACAAATAAACAACATCAGGATTAAAGAAGGGGACGCAAATCCAGATACAAAGGGTATTTTCAAACTATTATAAAATACAGAACAACTTTATACCACTACATGTAAAAAACTATATTAAAATGGATAGTTACCTACAAAACTGATCAGATATGACTCATGATAAGTTAAACACTTGAATAAAATAATAACCATAACAGAAATTTAAAAGATAATGAACAGTTACATCCAAAAGAAAACAAAAAGAAAGCCCAATCAGTTTTGTGCTTGTAGTTTACTAGGCCTTCAAAGGAATAGATTATCTCTATGTTTATAAACTTTCCCAGAGAAAAACAGAAAACTTCCCCTTTCGTTCTCCGAGACCAGGATAGTGCTACCAGGTATAGCGTAGAAGAAACAAGAGAAAGAGGCATAGAAGGGAGAGGATGAAGAGATGGAGGGAGAGGAAGAGGGGAGGAAGAGGGAGAGGAAGAGGGAGAGGAAGGCTGCTACTGCTGCTACTCCCCGTTGATTCTAAAGGGCAATCATTTATAAGCATTCTTGTAAATACCCTAAAATACAATATTAGTGAAGTGAACCTTGACACAATAATTCATCAACAAACAACCAGAGTTTATTCCAATAATTCAAGAATCATTTGACAACAGAAAGCCTATCAAGTCACCATATTAATATCTTAGAGGAGAATAACCATATTATAGCAACAATGTCCCAAAAGTACTTGATAAAACTCAACACTCTGTCCTAATTTATTACAAAGATAAACGGCCTACATCATACAATATGTTTGATGGCAACATATTGGGAGCATTTATTTTCAAGAGAGCAGCAAGACACTCTGTCCTGGAAATCTTAGCCAATNGGCATTCTCCAGCTCCCAGGGCTTGGCGTGCAGGCACCATGGGCACAGCTGTGCCCGCCATTGAGCAGTGACTGGCCCACAGCCGGGGCTGCAGCTCCTCCCTGGGCTCCCAGTGGAGTCTCTGTTCTGGGACCCGACGACAAGTGAAAAGATGGCTGCCACCCCCAGAAGGCGAACTGTGTCTAATCCCAGAAGGACGAAGGCCCGTGAGCTCTGGGGGACGCGGCCTCAATTACGCATCTGTGACGTGGGCGCGATGACAAGGTTGCCAGGAGGACTCAGTGGGGAAACGTGGTGAGCTGGGAGCCGTGCCGGGCACAGAGCGGGAACTCTTATCTCCTACGGCGACAATGACCCGCTGCGTGGCACCACTGCTGGGCCTCTGTCATGGCTGCAGTCGCTCCCAGTCCTGGCCCAGAGGTCACACAGTCCCAAGGCCCATGTGGTCGTCAAGGGGTTAATCACCTTAACTTTTTTAATTTTAAAAGCATCTGCAGTGAACGTGGAAAAGCTGTACATCCCCACCTGAAGTCTGGACAAAAGGTATGCGAACAGGAAATTCACAGAAGAAAAGAAATTTGGCTAATGACCACAAAAATGTCACTCCTAATTAGAAAGCAAAAAGACTCAAATTAAAACAATAGCAAGGTTCCATTTTAAAATCATTCCATTAAAGACTGCACCGTACCTAAATTTCCTCTATAGAATCATGACACACCCACCTTGGGACACGGGAGAAGGTAAGGTGGCCCTGTTCCAACCACAGCTTCCCTTCCAAAGTCAGGAACCCACAGCTACGACCCGGGACCCACCGGCTGCTGTTTCAAGGAAGCCAGGCGAGCATTCTAGAAAGTGCTTTCGCAGGAAAAGGCCCTGGTGCTAGAAGACAAAGCCCAAGCTTACTGCTTTACCCAGAGAAACCTATTAAAAAGCATCCGACAGTCCTGCCAAGGATGCCAATCTGCTGGGCAGCAGGCTGTGTGCTGGGCCCAACCAACGCGCTCCGTTTATGGAGGGGCGCTGTCCCCGAGCGGGAGACCAGCCTGTGTCTCCTCGCTTTCCCTTGTCCCCAAGGGGGACCTCTATGTAAGTACAGCAGGCAGAGATCGCTGTCACTGTATTTTCTGGGGCATAAGTAAGAATTCATGCCAAAGGCTTCCACCAAATGGCCACCGCACCCCATCAATCCCACTTCCCACCACTCCCCTCCACCCAGCCCCTGACGACCTGGGGACACTTCTCCACCCATGAATGCGATGTGTGCACGCTCCTCTCTGCGCAGACTGTGGTACAGAGGGTGGCAAAGCTGGAGAAACCTCCCAGGTCATGCAGTTCCGAGTTACCTGCCTGACATGCCCATTTTACAGATGAGTAAACTGAGGACAGAAGACAGGTGATGACCCAGCTAAGGTTACACGCAAGTTAGTAGATCTGTATCTGCGTTTTGCTTCCCTTGGCTGCCTCCTAAGCACTCAAGAAACTTAGCCGGTGCTAAGTAAATGCTGGTTGGCTGGATGAAGGAAGAAACAATGCATAAAGAGATGGACCGTCCAGCAAGCTCTGGAATGTTCTTGCATCTACACTCTAAGCAGCTAAAGGGGGGCTAGCTGCTACAAAAAGATCTTCAACAGTGTTATCCCCCACCCCTCTGCCCCGCTGGACCCCGAGCCCACCAATTCCTTTTTTTCCTAAGTCCTTCTCCGATCAGATCATATAAAATTCGACTCTTGATCATATTGTGTTCTGTGTGTACTGACCATGCCCGGGGGCCTTGAAATGAAGCCCTCAGCCTGCTGGTCTGTCCTCTGCAGAGCCCAGGACAGGTGCGAGCTAGAAGCCAGTCTCTGCCACCCTCGGGGAACTGAAGTCCTCCAGGGAGCACCCACAGGCAGGGTCACAGGACTGAGGGCTCCCCCAAGTCTGTCCTGAGGAAGCAAGCGAGAAGAACCAAGACGCAGCCGGGCCGGGGTGCCCCCCACACGGAAATGCACTTCAGGAGGCAGCAGAGAAGGTCTCCATTCGCCCGCTCATGTGTTTGATTTGCATCAAATTACCTCAGGTTGATGTGATGTAACATGACATCCCCCCATGAAATGCATAAATCAAGGCACCCCATAAATTTAAAGGAACAGAGCTCTTTTCCAGAAGTGGCTAATTACTCATAAACAGCACATATTTCACTGCCGTTAAAGTCAGTAGCAGGTTTTTAATGGCCAGAGTGCTTTGTAACACACAGGCCTGGGGAAGCCAGGCGGTACCTGTTTGTAGCTCCCTCGAGTGTTACAAAGACCCCACCTCCAAGGGACCACCTCTGGGGAGGCTCCCACAACCACGCCCCACTCTGCTGGGAGGGGAGCGCATGGGGCTAACGACAACGCCCTGCTGGGAAGGGTGCTCCCCAAGAACACCACCTCTGCTGGGACTGTCACTGGGTTTGGGGACTTCCTGGGCACTCGTGGGGATGGTTTCCTGCCCACACCACTAGGAACAGAGCTACCCAGGTCTAGACCCCTCCACCAGCTGCGCCGGCTTGGGCAGACATCATCCCTCCACCCTCGCCTGCCTTAGTCCCTGCACGCGGGTTCCCCTTCTTCCTCTTCAGCCCTGGGGTTTGGGTGGGAGTCAGTGGACCTCCAGACCCTGATTGTAGGGTTAACTGAGCCCATCAGAGTGCCGCTCCCACTTGCCTTGGTGATGGGTTCAAGGCTCATTACGTCAGAGGTCAGAGGTTCATGACCTAATTCTAGCCACTGAGAGTGAGGGCTGGTCCGTCAGGGAGCCACAGATGCTTCAGACACTCTCCAGTGAGGTCTGGGGCTTTGGCAATGACTTTGCTACCGAGAGTATGCAGCTGCTAGGGATGGGGGAGTAGCACCCTGGGTGGGATCAGGCCGGTGCCAAGGAGGCAGAGGAGAGATGTCAGCTGCTCAGTGACGTGATTCCAAGTCCTGGATCAAATGGCACCTGAAGCTAAACCATGTACATACTTTGCAGTCACAGGAGACTGTCTCTTGGGGCTTTAAGCTGGTTGGATTTCCTGTCACTTGGAACCGCAGGAGTCTTAGCTGATAAAGGACCCCATCCTCCCTGCCAGCCGCCCCCTGCACGCTCAGTTTCCTCCTGCCCCAGGACCATGCCAGCTCGCGCCCCTCACTGCTTTCCTCCACGTAGTGCATTCAAATCCAGGCCAGCCCTGCCCAGAGGCTCCGTGCACACCCCAGGTCCTGAGCCACGCGCTTGGGCCTCTCTGGAAGGGCTCAGCTTGAGGACCGCGCCTCCCCGTGTGCCCTGCGCACAGAATAAGCACTTGGGCACCGAGAATGCTTCCCCCCCCTGCACAGCTGCCCCTGCCACGGGCCGAGGATCTGGGACTCCAGTCCTGGGCCTTCCCCGGAGGGCTTTTCTTGTTCACCTCATGGAAAGGTGATTCTATGGAAGTTTAGTCCCCACAATCCAGACGTCCTCAGAGGTGTGTATGGATTTAACGGGTTGCCTCTCAGCAGAGAGCCTTCATACAGGCTGTTCCTTCTATGTCAATCCTCCCGTCCCCATCCCCATCCCCACCCTGGGTAACTTCCTCTATCTACAGCCAGAAGTCACCTTCCCAGAATGTCTCCCAACGTCCCTAGACCCCATACAGGCCCTACTGGCCACAGTCAGAACCCTGAGTGCTCAGCTATCACCCACACTCTGCAGAGATGTCCTCCAGCTGACGAAGGGCCGGGGAATGCCAGAGTGCCCGGTGCTGACAGCTTGTGGTTTACAAAGCACTTCCGCGTCCCCCGGTCCCGCTGCCCAGCCCGCACTGCAGGGATGCCTGGCTTCCTTTCACTGTACAGAGTCCAGAGGGCCAGGCTCCAGCCCGGGTTCCTGCTCCATGTGCAGGACCCTCTGCAGCCACGGTGTGCACGTCAGACAGCGCAAGGGCACCTGGACACTTGGGGCCGGAAACAGGGCTCCCTGGAGCAGGTGGGGTATTAAAGGAGGGTGACAAGGAGCTGTAGCCAGGCTCTGGGCCAGCATTAACTAAGCCTCAGGGTAGCCACCAGCAGCTACAACCGCCCCCACCCCCGGTGGGCACACACAGCAAGCAAGGAGGCAGGCCAGGCCCTGGGAAACTGGCTGTGTCTCTTCTCCCAGAGCCTACACGTACCCTGGCAGGGTGTCTGAGACAGCCGTGCCCAGCTCCCCTGGGATCCCAGTCATGTGACTGCTTCTCTGCCTGGGCACCTGCCCTCACATCCCTGCTGCCCTCTGCAGT
>NW_017731354.1:1638456-1640327 GCF_001890085.2 Hipposideros armiger
GGACAGGAAGGTGTTCATGATGTCATTTTAAGTGAAACATAAAACTGTGATTATAGACTGATTCCAATTCTGAAAAAGAAGAATGTATATGTATAGGAAACAATGAAAGGAAATATAACAAAATGCCATCTCTGGGGATGGGATTAAATGTCTTCGGAATGCTATTGTGCAGTTTCCAAATTATTTCTTGGGCATTTCTCTAATCAGAAAAATATAAAAGCTATTTTTGAAGAGAAAGCAGAATGAATGAAAATCTACCTCCATTCAGCAGGGATCAATCTTCAACACTCTTTATAAAAATAAAAAAAAAATAAAAATCAAAATAAATTGGGTAACTGGCCATATATACAGAGGGTACCAAAAACAGGTATATACATTTTAAGAAAGTAAAAAAGTATTAAAATCGTAATACTCAATATATGCCAATCACAAAAGATGAATACAAGTCATGTTTGACTGCTGCAATTACAAGACGTGCTCAAAGTGGTTCTCATCAGCATCCAGACACTTCTATTATGGCGAACTACTGCTTGAGCAACGTCAACCAAAGTGTCCACTTGTTTACATTTTTTGGCACCCCAGGTATATATTATGGATTAGAGTGAAATAAATGAGATTTTAAAATAGTAATAAGCTTTATAATGATGAAAGTGTTTTAGGTGCATAATTTTTATGAAAACATCATTCCCAGACGCCATGCCTAAGTGATGGTCACATGAAGGAAACAGGCACCTTCCAAGCTGGTCTCCATGTGGCACGAAACACCTTCCTCACCCCACAGCACCCCACCTTCAGAGGAGACACCCGTGTGCCCCATCTTGGCAGATCCCTAGGCACAGAGCCAAATATAACAGGTGAGACAAAGCAGCTTTCCCGCAAAGAGCTGGACTTCCTTTCCTGGGATATTCGGGTGTCTTACCACACACCCTGGAAGACTAAGTACAATAGTTCCACTGAGTTCAGCCATCATTTCCTAAGTGTCCACCACTTAGACTTGATGGAATAACAGCACGGAGTTAACGTCCTCCCAGCGTGCGAGCGCCCCACAGCACCGCGTGGATGAGCACACGGCCCGCCTGGGAGAGTGGGAGAGAGCCTGCTCCAAGGAGAAGGGAAGAAACCGCGTGGGGAGCTGACTAGCGATGGTGCCTTCATTTCAGAAAGGGTAACCCCTCCCCCACCAGAGCGCTTCACAGATGTCAGAAATCTGTGATGGCACAATCCTCAGAAATCTATTCCAGTAGGCCAGAGAACGAAATCCACACGATCATTCTGACAGATGTCGAAAAGGCCTCTATCGAAATTGGGTATTCATTTCTGATTTTCAGAGAACTCCTTGGTAATAGAAAAATAAGATCATCAAAATATCTGTCTCCAAACAACTCAAAAGCATGCCTTTTGGTGAGACACTAGGGGAAACTTCATCACAACGACAAACAAACTGCACATGTAAAGATGCTCGTGACCACTCCTCTGAAGGATTGCTATGGAAATTCTAACCAATCCAACCCGCGAAGACAATCAAGTAAGAACAGTAAGTACTGGAAATAGGAAAGTTTATCATTACTTTCCAATGATATGTTTGACTGGCTGGAAAACCCTGCGGAATGTTAACACCCAGAGAGGCAAAATGTAAACACAATTGGCAGCGGACTGTACCAAGGGGGCAAACTGGGTGCACCTCCTCTCCTCTGCTACCCCAAAGCCCAGAAGTGGCAGCGTTTTTTCCCTCAGGGTAATTCCGTAAGGGCATTAGAGAACAAGAAAGGAGGTCATTAGTGTGCCAGAGGTTTTGAGATATTCCTGCAAGACGAAAAAAAGATTGGATCAGATTGATAGGCGCAGACCAAAAACACAGCCTCAAACCCAAG
>NW_017731354.1:1646003-1650865 GCF_001890085.2 Hipposideros armiger
AGAAGAAACACTTACAAGATATGTAAAAGACAAAGGGTTAATATCTTTGATGTATGAAGAGATCCTACAATTCAAAAGAAAAATTCAAATGCCCAAAGGGAACACACAGAGGACAATAAAGGGCATAGACAGGTAATTCTCCAAGAAGAGCAGCTGAGTCCACGAAAGGCAGGCAAGTAGGCAGGTAGGCAGGTAGGCAGGCAGGTAGGTAGGCAGATGATGGATAAAGACACGTACAGAAAGATACAGATAGATAGACAACTACATAAAATGTCGATATATGTAAATATTAAGCTCCAGAAATGAAAAGTAAAATGAAGTACTTTGCATAACAATTAATGACTTTGTTGAATGATACTCGGTATTGGTAGAATATAAAGAAAGGGGCGCTGTTATCATTTGTGTGTGTTGGGGGGAGGGCCAGGTAATAATCTGACATAACATGCCTAAAGGGCAGGGCAATTTGGTGACAGGTATTAAAATCTTTAAATGTGCATCTCCTTTAACTCAGCAATTCCACATCTAGCAATTATACCTAAGGAAATAATTAAGAATGTGTGCAAAGATTTATCTAAAATGATTTTCATCAAAGTGTCATTTATAAAAGTGCAACTAGATTGCCCTTCTTTGCCTGCTGCCAAGGGAGGGAGAGAGCGGGTGGGGGGACCAGGGACGCGGAAGGAGAAGATTAGGCAGGATACCTCCCAGGGACAACTGCATTAGAAAGAGGGCTCTGCAAGATTACGAGGTCTCGAGATGTCCTTTCAGCATCACAAAGTATAGAAGTTATGCCAGTAAGCGGATGTGAATCTCATAGGTAGACCTGCTGCGGGCTGTTGACAGGTAATACACTCTCCAAGTTCAAAACCTCTGACTTTTAAATCATTTGCTCATGCATTCATTTTTCCATTCAACAAATATTTATTGAGTGACTATTCTATGCCAGACACCATTCTAGATACCAGAGATGGATGAATGGTGGATGGATGGATGGATGGATGGATGGATGGATGGATGGATGNGTGCCCAGCAATGACAGAGAAAAGGGATTTACAGACCCACTCACTCACACCTCATTCATTCAACCTAGGGCAGAACAGCCACTGGTTCAATTTCTGCCTCCCTCATGGCCATTAACTCTCAGTGGTAGTGACAATGTCTCCCTCTATTATCGCTATTCCCTGATGCCCACCTAAGTGCTGGGGGGCACCCATCACTTTTTGTTTAAGTTTTCATTGTGAAATATACAGAACACTCTTTATAAATATTTACTGGATGGATGGATGGATGGATGGATGGATGGATGGATGGATGGATGATGGTGGATAGATGATGGATAGTGGATGGATGATGGATGGGTAGATGGATGGATGATGGATGGATGGATGGATGGATGGATGGTGGATGGATGGTAGATGGTGGGTGGATGGTTGAATGGATGATGGATGGAAAGATGGATGAATGATGGGTGAATGGATGGATGGTTGGATGGATGGATGATGGTAGATAGATGGTGGGTGGATGGATAGATGGATGGATGGATGGTGGATGGATGGGTGGTGGATGGATGCATGATGGATAGATAGATGGATGATGGATGGATGGATGGAGAATGAATGGATGGAGGATGGATTGATGGTGGATGGATGGATGGATGGTGGATGGACGGAATGAGTGAGTGAGCACCCTCTATGTGTTAGATACTATAAGGACTTTGCAATGGGCCTAGACAAGTCTCCTCTAGAAGAGAACAGAGTCTTGACCTGATACCAAAACTGAAAGCAGGAAGAGCATAGTAAGTACCCCAAGGGTATCTCTTTTAAGGAGGTGTCAGAATACAGAGAAAGGTTGGGGGGGGGATCAGAACACATCATATATTGCTTGATGCCTAGTAAACCTTTCTTCAGGTGTTAGGGCCCTAAGGTTCACAAGGCATCCTTACTTCTAGGAAAACTGGCAGTTCTGATGAGGGGAGGGGCTGCTCTATCTAGGGGTCTTTTATACTTTCCTGAGGCTTGAATCCATCTTAAACTTCTGGGGTCCATGAGTCCTGTTTTCATGGGGTTTTCCACAGAGCTCTGCTTCCTAAAACCCTAAAGTCTCCAGGAGCTCAGGGTCCCCTCACCTGTTTTGGGAAATAAGTAAAATAAAAATAGCTGAAAAGGGCCATATGGACCTGTGTCTCCGACTACAGGCACCCCCATGTCACGTCCCCAACACTCTGCCACAGAACTCTACTGCAATAAACCACCTCTACGTTTTCACCATGATTTTGTACCCCTGGTAATATTTTTTTAATTAATTCACTATTTTTTACTTTAATGCATTTAAAAGAAAACTATATCATTACCCTAAATAGAAATTTGTATCACTTGCTCTAAATTAAAGGTAATTATAAAAATAAATAAAATGAGAACACTGTTATTAACTTCTGGCTGTATCCTGCTGCCTGCAGCAGCTCTGGCCTGAGGCCGGCTTCTCTCATGGAGGGGGGCTGACGAAGGTAAAGGGGTGTTAAAGACATCCTGGGAGCCAGTAGGGCTTGCTCCTGGAGAGCTGGGGAGTGTGATGGGGGAGGGGGTTGTCTCACCCGTGACCCCACGTATTTTATGTGGGGTTCCTGCATTCCCTGAAGTTGCCAGGATACCCCAATGTCAGGCTTCTCCCTGCTCAGGAGCACCCCTCCTTTAGCCGGTGATGACCTTCAGATCAGAGCAGATAAAGATCTCCCTAAGTTATGAATAAATGAGAATAAATTGACCTTTTCTCCCCATTACAGAAAAAAATTAAGTAAAAACTATACTGACTGCTCCCTCTCCGTGCCTGCCTTGGGACGTCATTCTCTCCGGAGCCCAGCGGGTGCTGTCAGGGCTGGGCCGGCTCCATCTTCCTAGGAGGAGAAGGTACCCTCGCCCCTCGGGCCCAGGCCGGGCCAGCAGGCCCCCGCTGCCCTTCCCTTCACCAGGGTGGATGTTGGCAGACCCCTTCTCGCCTTCAAGCTCGCAGGTGAAAGTGTCCTGTCTGCTGCCAACACCAACTTCAGCTCACAAGTGAAGGAGAAACAGTCAAACCAGCCAAAGAAGAAACACAGATAACAGACACGTCCCGTTGTGTTCAGCAAGGTCAAGTTCTCCTTACGCGCAGAGCCAGCCGGATGGGGAGCCGCAGCCTTTTCTCTGAAAGTCAAGCCTCTGGACGCAGCAGCGTGGCTCTGAGGCTGGACCCAGAGCGTGTGCCGTGTTTTTCGAGAGAGAAACATTTCAAATATCGGTGAAATCTTTATAAGAACAAGTAAATAGATGGGATTTAGCTTCACAATGAACCGCACTGTTTCCTCAAAGGGTGAAAAAGAGAACTTAGGATGTTTTTAAAAAGAGATTTTGTTTTTCCCGATATTGCCTGAGCCGACGCCTCTGACGCTGGAGATTATCTGCGCGGCAGCCGGGCTTGTTGTAATTAACACACAAGCAGCGGCTCCACGTCCTGGTAATATATTTTCCTAAGACTTTGATGATGCTGGGAGATTCGGAATCCCACGCTGCAGACTTTGAAGGAAGCGCACGGGATAGAGACACCTTAGAAGTAACTGGAAATAACTCGGGTTTAAGGTGTCTCCCCAGGAGCCTTCTGGAAGGAGCAGGTTAGGGGCGCTGAACGCACCGGCTCAGGTTAGCCAAGGCCGTCCGCGGGGCTGCACGGCGACGCGCTGCGATTGGGCCGCGTTCCTCTTTGGGGGTGATTTGGCCCCTGAGTGTCTTCTTTGGTCTCAAACATAAATGACTTCCTTAAAGGATTTAATTAATTCTTAAATGTGCACAGAACCCATGAGCACAGACATTAGCTTGTTAGAAGCATTAAGCCCGATTCTGTTCTCAGCCACTCGCAAGCAGCTCCCCGTGACATCCCTGGGAGTGTCGCCTGCAGCCTGGGCCCCGCAGACGCCCAGCACCGGGGGTGCCCAGCTCCTGCAAGCACCAGGCATGTCTCGCCCTGAGCCGGCCCGCAGTCTGGCCTCTGCTCCGGCCCCGGGAGAAGCGGCCCAGGCCCCTGGGAGGGTTCTGTCCCGCTTTGGCTCCATGCGTCTCCCCTTCGCTGAGCTCGCTGGCCGCCGATGGCTGCTCCGGGCCTGGCAGGGGCACCAAGGCGCAGAGGCCTGTTGGGAGCCCGGGATGGATGGAGCAAGCGGTGGTGATCGGAGCGTCACGGAAGCTGCCCGGACGCGAGCACGTCAGGATGGCGGAACACGCTGCCCCTTCTCAGACCCAGTCCCACCCGCGCAACCCACGGGACGCCCCACCTTCCTCCCGCCGTGCTCCACGCTGACTCAGTTACACATCAGCTCTCGTCCTGCTCACAGCCCAAGCGTCCTCTGTGTTGTCTGTCGTGGGTGGGATCTGATTTAAAGCAGCAGAAGCCGCTGTGGGCTATAAAAGAGGCCCCACACACGTGT
Organism: Hipposideros armiger; assembly: GCF_001890085.2. Classification (NCBI taxonomy): domain Eukaryota; kingdom Metazoa; phylum Chordata; class Mammalia; order Chiroptera; family Hipposideridae; genus Hipposideros; species Hipposideros armiger. The sequence goes on from NW_017731354.1 coordinate 1,650,454, forward strand.
GTGCACGTGTGTGCACACGTGTGTACGCACACATTTTTTTAACGACAATATCTGCTCCTGGTAACACATAAAGGACGGGCTTGCAAAGCGTTGGAAGGGACGTAAATTGGTACTCTTTCTGAAAGCAGTTGGCATGTGTACCAAAAGTCTCAAAAATATTTATAACCTATGACTCAGTCCTCTCCTAGAATCAGCCTAGATTGCTACCAGAGATGAAGACAAAACTGGGCTGAAATGCCATTTATAGCAACAAGACAGAGCTGACCTCAATGTCCAGGAGAGGGGGGACAGTTAAATTAATGTTGCCACGGATTCTATGCGCTAAAGTCATGCTTTCAAAAAATATCTGAGGACAGGAAGGTGTTCATGATGTCATTTTAAGTGAAACATAAAACTGTGATTATAGACTGAT
>NW_017731354.1:1656671-1657898 GCF_001890085.2 Hipposideros armiger
TTCTGCCATGCACATACACACAACATACAGATATTGATATATAAAGACCTCCTTTATATCACTAAGGCAAAGAACAAATACTATAATAAAACGTACAAAAATATAAAGGGGATGTTTTAAAAGGAAGTCACATAAATAGAAAGTATATCTTTATGAAAATACAATACTAAGGGAAATCCATATAAAATTAAAATACCTTTGGTACATCAGACTGCCAAAAACTAGAGCTTTATTAACACACACTGTGTGCCCACTCTCACACAATCTGCAGAAATGTAAGTTGGTGCCCCCTTTTAAAAGGGCAATTCAGCACTAGTCAGGAGAATTTTAAATGCCCATTTTCAATGCCTGCAACCTGACAATGTGGGTGCCAAAAAAAATGTATGCAGGTGGAAACTGGTTAACGTTGCTCAAGCAGTAGTTCGCCGTGATCAGAAGTGTCTGGACGCGGACGGGAACCACTTTGAGCACCTCTTATAATTGCAGAAGTCAAACGTGACTTGTATTCATCTTTTGTTACTGGTATATATTGAGTATTACAATTTTAATAGAGTTTTCCTTTCTTAAAATGTGTATACATTTTTTGGCACCCTCTGTACATTATAGAAATACTCACCCAGGTATGCTTCAGAATATTGACAGCAACATGTTTCTAATTAGAGGAAGAAGGGAAATGATACAATCATTGATCCATTGGGAAATACCTAAGTTATAGTACATTCATGTCATGGAATTTTGTTGAAGTTTAAGAGAATTGAATAGATCTCTATAATCTTAAGTGCACAAATGCCAGTGACAAATCAATAAATACAGGATTTTCCCACATTTGTAAAAAACAAATGAAACCCTAAAACTCCCTTATATCTGTATTTATGTATATACAGACAGAGACACATGATTCCACTGATAATCATTAGCTCTGGGGAATGGAATGGAATTGGGGTGGAGGTAGGAAATTTAAATAAGACTTCCAGTTTTCATTCTATATTTCTCTGATGTGACTTTTAAAACTTATTCAATTTACGTAAAGCCAAAACAGAATAAAAATAGTTTTCCTATATACTCTATATAACAGTTGGAAAATATAATTTTAAAATCTCATTCATAATAAGAAATCATGAATATGTATATGTGTATAATGTATGTATCTAAAATTTTTCCCTAATAATATACATCAAAATAAATACTCAGTGGATTAAAGATTCATATTTAAAAATAAGATCATAA
>NW_017731354.1:1659583-1661976 GCF_001890085.2 Hipposideros armiger
GATGGATGGTGGATAGATGGATAACTAATTAACAACAAAGAAAAAGGAAACAAAGCCACAGCATAACTCGGATGTGAGTCCACCTTAATGTGCTTCCTCCTCCTCCCATCTCCACCCTCACCAGTGTCCTTCTCAGCTGCTGATGTTGGCAGAGGAGAGAGCAGCTCGCAGCTCTCATCAGAAGTCAAGAAGATGGCATTTGAAGAGGGTGATGACTTTTCAACTCCTGGGGAAAAGACCACAGCCTAGACAAGGCCTACAGATAGAGCATCACAAGGAAGGATTTAGAAGGATGGGGTGGGGGTGGGAGGCAGCAGAGAAACAGGAGATGGGCTCTCCTGGGCACACTCTTAACTGGACACCGTGCAGTCATCAAAAATGGTGCAGAAGAATGGGGACAATCGGAAAGTCGGGACAGTGAAGCTCTCGAGGGGCTGGTTATGCTGCGTGCACAACCCTCATTTTCACCCTTTCCCATGGCCTGTGAATTTGGACTCAACAAGTAGAAGCCTAGAGTGAAGAACAGACTGAACAGCCTCTAAACACCAATGCACACACGCATATGTGCACGTGCATATCCTCCCAGGTACAGGAGAAGGAGACGGCCCACCTTTGTCACATCCCCACCTCCGATCCAAAGGCATGCACCTGGGACCCCTCAGGGCTGCTGACGAGTTTGCCAAGGCAGGTGTTACAGTGCCCACCGAGCCACAGCACACATTGCCACTGGGCCTGTGACTGCCACATTTTCCTCCCAAAAAGAGAACCCTGGCCACCCTCTGTGGCTAAAGCCCAGGAGACCAGTCCCGACCTCAAAAGGGAGAAAAAGAAAACCCTCTAAATGCCCATCCACTGCACTCAGTTAAACAACTAAATCTTGGTAGAGTTAAATAAAATTTTTTGCCCTCATCAAAAAGGGCACAGAGGAATAGATGAAATTAAACACTGATCATAAGATGGCACATGAAACACAATCTCCCTTCGTGTACGACAACACAGAGCAACACCTATGCACAAAATGGTCCGGGAGGCTAGACAGCAGAGCCAACACTGGCGGCCACTAACCGACAGCCATTCCCTCCCTGCTGCATGGCCTGCTTGCTGATTTTCCAAAACAAGCTTGTACGTAATGTAAGAAAATTAGGGAAATGTATGTAGAAATGAAAAGAAGGAAAACGCCGCTGCAGATTTTGCAGCACTCAGGCACCAAGAGTCCATCTGTTGGTCACACAGGACGTGTTAGGTCAGGAAGGACTAGAGTCCAGTTGCCAGCTGGTTCCCCGCTTCTGGTGGCTCTACATCCAGCCACCTGCTGTGTTCCAGGTTCTAAGTGAGCCAAGGGACGGGCACCAGAGAGGCCACGATGCCAGCAGAAGCCACGTCCCTTCTCTACAGGCACCAGGCAGGGTCTGACGTGGTCCCACGATCACAGGGGCTGGCGATGCCCCTCTGTTTCCATCTTCTCCTCTTGGTTTACATGCCTTTCTAGACTGTCTGGGAGGCGTTTTCCCAAAGATTCTCACTGGGAGGAACTCTGACATAGTCACAATTCATGGGGAAACACCACCAAGTTGCTGTGGTCTCTGGTTAAATCAGCACATTCAAGACAGAACCCAGTTCGCTGAACATGGCCACCCCACAGAACAAAGGTCACTGTGGCAGGGCCCGAGCTGGGCTTCAAAGGAAACCTGGCAGCAGTGTCTCGGTGTGGACACGGCTGGAGGTGACCCCGATCACCTGTAGACAGTGCAAGTTTCCTCAGTTCTCAACACTAAGAATGCTCATTTCCTATCTCAGGTACTTAAGAGCCCTACAAACTATCCTCCCGCAAGAGCAGAGCCCTCCTAGTCACCCTGCTGTCTCCTGGCCCGGAGCCAAGGCGTGTGGGCTGCAGAGAAAACACCTCTCTGGAGGGCGTCCCACCTCCAGCAGCCCAGGCCAATTTCGACTTGTGCCCCTGGCACGGCCCCCTGGTCCCACAACCGCCCGCGACTTTCCTGCCTCCAGCGCTCTGGCTCTGCGCCGTGTCCTCCCCAGCATTCATTGTGGTGACCCGTTGTCCCCGCCCCTGGGCACTTCCCAGAGGTTGCACATCAGTGTGTTGGAAATGCTTGCGCCCTACCACCGCACCCATCTGTCAAGGAGCGAGCACTCAGGGCCTGACTCCCGGCTCTCAGGCAGACAGACCCTCCAGGTAGCAGATGGAAGGGGTGCCTCTGGGGAGGGCCCCACGCCCATTTCCAACAGGCAGGCCGCACAGGTGGGTGCACCTCCTGATGACACTGGCTCTGAAACCTGCCTTCCAGACCAGAACCCCACACCCGTGAGCGGGTACCACGAGAGAGGCTGGCAAGAGGCCAAAGACGGGCTGGGTGGCGATGGTTCAGTGCCCT
>NW_017731354.1:1665866-1668724 GCF_001890085.2 Hipposideros armiger
TCATGACTTTTCTGACAACCCAATATAAAGATCTCTCAAAACTCAACAGTAAAAAACAAACGAATAATGTAACTGGAAAATGGGCAAAAGACATGATCAGACATTCCACCAAAAAGGATGTAAGGATGGCAGGTAAGCACACGAGAAGACATTCCAGGTCCCCAGCCAGCAGGGGAATGCAAATTAAAGCCGGGAGGAGATGCCGGGCCACACCTAGGAGGAGAGTTAAAATATAAACAGTGACAATACCAAACGCTGGCCAGGGTGCAAAGAAGCTGGATCGCTCCCACAGGCTGGGCCCAACGCCAAACGGCGCAGCCACTCTGGAAAATAGTCTGGTAGCTCCTTAGAGAATAAAACACACACTTACCATATGACCCAGCAACGGCACTTCCGAGGGTTTACCTCAGAGACGCGAAAACCTACTTGCACAGCAAAACGTGTACACTACTGTTCAGTGCGCTTTATGTGTGCCAGCCAAAAGCTGGGTGCAGCCTGAGCGCCCCATAATAAACAGGTGAACGTTAACCAAGCTGTGGCCCATCCATATCGAGGGGCGCTGCTCAGTAATGAAAAGGGTGGACCCCTGAGACACTGTAGCCTGGCTGGACCTCAAGGGCAGCCTGCAGAGAATACAGCCAATGCCAAAAAGTCAGATATCGCCTGATTCCATGTCTATAACGCTGTCAGATGACAAACTCATAGAGATGGAGTACGGTTAGTAGTTAGCAGGCACGAGAATGGCGGGGCAGGACCGGGCATGGCATAAGGGGCCACACGGGGAGACCTCTGTGGTGATGGGGCAGTCCTGCATCCTAACTGAGGTGGTGGCTACGGAGTGGGAAGATGTGAGCAGATGACGCAGAGCCAGGTGCACGCACCATGCAGCGCTGCCAGTTTCCCGGCTTCGCTGTCACCATATGGTCACTCACACAGGACACGAGAACTGTGGGGAACTGGGCAAGGGCACCTCTGGGGACTGTCTGTGTACCTTCCTGTAAACCTATCATGATTTCAAATAAAAAACTTAAAAGGAAAACTAAAGAACAGATTTTGAAACCACATGCTGTTTTCTTTCTGGGGTTTCCAACTCTCGTCCTGGTCCATTTTGTAAGCTCTTGAGTCCATGCTGAGAGCCAATCTCTGCCCCCGGGGGGGGGTCCTCCTCTCTCTCACATGTACTCATTTCTGAACACAGGTCACCCTCTTGTAAGTCCAGGGTCTTCCCAGACTGTCTTCTCCAAGCCCTAGCACTTTGTAATCACTGACAAGTCTTACCATTGAGTTTGGCTTCTAGTACTGAGCCCGAATGAACAATGGCCAACTAACATTTAAATAAATGAGGCAGATCAGGGAAGGATACACAGACTACCAAAATCTGAGGGGTGTCTGATATCCAAGCTGTGACACAACAACTTCTAATGAACAGTAAATGCTCGGGCTTTCGACCTTGGACCCTGGGAGGTGGGAAGGCCAGCCCGGAGCTCCGTGGAGTGGCCAGCAGGGTTGCCCTGGCACAGCAGAGCGGCAGGGCGCATCCGGCCAGGGCCACCCTCTCCCAGAACCACTTCCAGCTTCCCTTCCCAGAAGCTGGCACTGGGTGACTGTTGGCTGTCCACATCGAGCTTCTAATGAAAGATGGGGAGAGGAGACGAAGCTGAGGAAATGCCAAAACCAAGAATAAACCACAAATTTCTAGAGAATAAAATTGACCCAGAAAATAGAAGTCCAATTGGGCATCTCCTTTCAAACTGATTGTTTGGTGGCCCCTAGAATCATGTGATTCCTTATTTGGAAGAAATCTGTCAGTCCAAAGCCCTTCCTGAGTGGGGATGGAGGTGGGGGGTAGGGTACCCAGCATCCTTCTCCCTGAAGAGAAAGCTGGCACTTTCTGTGACTGCTATTTTTTTGTTTGATTAGAAGTTGTCTTAAAAACATAATGACATAGGTAGAAAAGAGAGGATTTTTAGGGCTATGTACACTGTACGGTAAGGTACTACAGTGCTAGCTACATGTCATTATACACTTGTCCAAACCCACAGAAGCACAACCAAGAGTGAGCCCTCATGTAAACGATGGACTGTGGGTGATGATGACCTGTCAATGTAGGTGTATCCACTGAAACAAATGGACCACCACCGTGGGCAGATGTCCAGAGTGGGGCAAACAGTAGACTGGAAATCTCTATACTTCCTGCTCAGTGTTTCTGTAAACCTAAAACTGCTCTAAAAAATAAAGTTTATTAATTTTACAAAACATAAAACAAAGATGTGACCTAGTTATGATCAATCTTATATTCCCAACGAACCTTAACTTGCATTAAAATAATAAAAAGTCCCTACTAAATAGAGATGGAGAGAGCTGGATCCTTTCCTGCAGCTGAGACTCAGCAGACTGCAGCACGGCACGCCTTCTCGGGTGCACGTCATCACAGCCAGGCCGAGGCACGGCTCCATGTCAGACCCGCATGGGGCTCGAGTCTGCTCACCAGGGTCACCAAGGGTAGCAGTGACCTGGGAGGGGGCGGTCCTCCTCAAGCAGGTGAGCCAAAGGTCCAGGTGACCCCAGGCCATCTTTCTGCAGAAAGAACTCTTGACCAGTCACTGTGGCACATTCAGGGTCAACCGTCTACAGCCACCCGCGGGACTGGGTTTCGACAGCACACCACAACCCGCCCATCACAACCCAAACGCGCCAGACGTCTCGGGTGTTTAACTGTGGACGCTGCAAACTGGAGCAAAAGTGCCACTTCTATGTTTTGGTTACTTAATATTCCCTTTATATTGGGTTGTCAGAAAAGTCATGACATATTTTTTCTATGTTTTTCGTTGCAAAAATGCATCATGACTTTTCTGACA
>NW_017731354.1:1669204-1672998 GCF_001890085.2 Hipposideros armiger
GAAGTCCCATCAGACCTGCCAGGCTGAGGTCAGGAGGCGACATGCCTTCCTGGGGTCCCTTCGGTCCCTTGCCCTTTTGAGCTCACACAGCAGGAGGTTCCCAGTTCAGGGGGCAGTGGTGGGGCAGCAGGACGGCTAACTGGCAGCACTTATGTGCACTAGTATCGCTCTAAGTGCCCTCATTTAATTCTCACCTTAACTCTAATTTTACAGTCATCATACCCATTTCACAGCTGAGGAAACTGAGGCACAGAGAGGCTAAAGCACGTGCCCAAAGCCATGTAGCTTCTGTCACTGATGAAACTGTCTCCACGCGCCATGCATGTACCCGCTCAGCCACCCCTACCTCCAGTGGCCTGCAGAGGAGGCAGCTGGAACTTCCAGGGTCACCAGTAGAGGACACCAGTGTCCCCCTGCAGCCTGCCACAGACAAGGAATGTACACCTGGGCTCGCCTCCACATTTCCTCAGGGAGTCTGGGCTCCTGAGCACACCAGAGGCCCCTGCTCGGCAGGGCAGCCGCCCACCTGGCCAGAGCAGGTCCATGCATGTGGTCAGCAGGCCCTCCCTCCCTCCATAAGCAACACTGGCCTCAAGGCCATCCCATCTTCCTTTGCAGGACTAGCAACGAGGGACGAGGGACGTGGGAAAGAGCAAACAGCACACTGCAGCAAGGGGATTTGAGATGAACAGCAGGGGAAAAGGAAGCCCAGCCCAGCAGCGGAAGGGCTGAAAGGATTGAGTCGCCTGAGTTCACCCGTGAATTCCCAGGAGCTCTTCAGCCAAGTGGAGATTCCATTCATGTGACTCAGCGGGTGTTCGCTGAGAGCCTACTATGTGACCAGCCTGTCCCCAAAGGCACCAGCAGGCTGCCATCAAAGCCCAGGGCAGACCCTGCCGTCAGGAGCGTGCGAGCCCGGGGCAGTCAGAGCAGCTGGACCAGAACCAGGAGACTGCCCAGAGGACTGCCAAGTTCAGCCGCAGCGGAGGCTGCAGAAGGCAGCAAGTGGCCTTTCCGGGGCTGCCGCTGTGCTGTAGGCGTGTGTTTCCTGAGTTTCCACTAAGTGGACAATAACTCACGTGGACTCCCACACACTGAGCGTGGACCAGCCGGGAATGTGGTTTCCAGCAGAGGAGCGGGAACACCCATGCTCTGCAAGGTCTCCCTCCGGACCTGGCTGAAGACAGCCCGAATCACCCAAACATCGTAACCGGGAGAGTTTCCTCTGCTTAAGAGACAGGAAAAATAGAGCAACACATTCTCGCTCAGCCTTTGACCTTTGGCTCTTACGTTGCTGCTTTCAGCACTTTGGGGGAAAGAGTTTGTATTTTCAAAGGGCTGCCTTGTCTTCTTTGCACATTTTCAAGAAATGACGTAAAGAGGCAACTTCCAAAAAAAAAAAAAAGTGCGATGCCGGAAAACGCAGGCCCTCTGAATGAGCCCGGCTGTTTGGCTATAATCACTCTAACGTCTGAAATGCCCGCATCGCAGATGCTTCAGACGCTGGCACCCACAGTATGTTCCTGATGCCATGCGAAGCCCCTGCCAGCGGGCACCGCGCGTGTGGCTCGCCAGCGGAGGTGCCTGCCTCGTGCACGCGGGGGTCAGCGATGCTGCCCAGGGCCAGAGGCCCGCAGTTCCCAGAGCGACCGTGACCCCCAACTGCTGGCAGGCTTCGGGTTTGGGCCTCGCAACGTGGCTTTCTTCTGCGAACGGCGAGGCGCAGCCTGCCCCTCCAGCTCAGCGTTCAGGGCGGCACGTCAATCTAATCGAATTTTTAAAAATTCAAAATAGCTCCCGCGTTTTTACAGGACGCGATCGGGTGGATGAAAGTCTGCCTTGGTCTGCTTTTGGAAAAGGCAGTTTGAGAAGCAAGCCCCTGTGGTCCTCAGCGCTCTCTCCACCCACAGCACGGAGCCCGTGGAGGGCTCCCCCCCCCCCAAGAAGGGAGCTAGGAGGGGGCCGCTGCGAGAGCCAGAACAGGTTGCCTTGGATGATCAGAGTCCCTCTCACTTTAAGGACGAGCACTGCTTCCTGGAAGGGGTAAAACGCGATATTCTCCCGCCATCCTGAGACTGCCTCAGAAGTATTATGCTGTTACAGATTTCAAAAGGTTAGCTTCAATGAACCTGACATCAGTCTCACCCAAAATAACCCATTCAAGAGAAAAGTAAGAAATAATTGCTATTTTCTCTTTTTTTCCCCTCCGCTATATTGCTATAATGATTTTGCATAACAGATTGAACAAAGTGCTGTTGTGACAGGTGGTAGAATTCAGCTAGTAAGCACCGAGACAGGGTTCAATTTAGTTTGTGAATCCTTTAATTGTTGTGCAGCTAATTAAAGAAGGTTCTTTACACTCGCAAGTGTTTACCGTTGCTAGTATGCATACATGAAAAATTAAATTGTGCCTTCAAGGGCTGAGAACTATAGAAAAATCATAGCTGAGGCTGCAACATGCTTACCAGCTCAAAATAGCTGCTTTTCACAATTGGAATTTGTAAAACTTTTTGCTAAGCAAATATAGAGCTAATTAGAAGTGTTCGTTGGACCAATTAACATTTAAATAAATAAGCCATATTGCACATTTCACAGTCTTTATTTAATGATGCTTCCAACTCTTTGGAAAGATTCTCTTAAGTACAAATAAGTTGTCATAAAAATGAAAGATAAAAATAACCCCATAACAATATATGCTATTTTTTTTTCCTTTGCCTTGAAGTCCTTTACTAAAACTCTGTACCTGTTGTTGAAGAAGGAAAGGGGAAAACAAACCACACACCTACCACCCACAAACGTAGCTCTTCCTTTTATCTCCTCTAGTTACCTTCCCCTTCTCTGAACAGAAACAGAAAAACATATTTTATTACTATTTAAATTGTTACGATAATTCTGTTTACTTACAATTTTTAACCCATGATAGGAAAATCTGTCTTGGAAAAATCCCACTCTAATCTGAGAGCATGCGTAAGCAGGAGAGGAAGAAACAGGGCCCCAAACCAGCAGTGTCTGGGAAGTGCCGCTGAGCCAGCCATTTGGGAAGTCCCCACACATGCTCCTTTGCGGAGCCAGGACCAGAGGAGCGGACTCAGCCCTGAGCCAAACCCACTCTTGGGGGACACCTGAAGCACAGGCAGGTGGGGGGCCTCCCGGGGCCCCAGAGTCCTGTCTTATTCTCAGAGATCAATGGAACAGAATAGAAAACCCAGAAGCAGCCCCGACATTTTGCATCTTTGACAAAGATGCAAAAGCAATTCCACGGAGGAACAGTTTTTGCAACAAATGGTACTAGAGCAGTTGGATATCCATAAGCAAGAAATTAAATTTACCTTTGACCCAAGCCTCACATTTTACAAAAATTAATCAAAATGCATGACAGATTTCAATGTAAAACATAAAACCATGAAACTTTTAGAAGACAGCATAGAAGAAAATCATCAGGACCTGGCCTTGGTGCACAGCTCTCAGACATGACACCAAAGCACAGTCTCGGGAAGGTAAAGCTGATCAGTCAGCTCTCAGCAAAATGAAAAATTTTGACTGCAAAACAACCCTGCTACGAGGATAAAAAGACAAGCTACAGGCTGAGAGAAAACATTCGCAAACCATGTATCCGACAAAGGACTCTTATCTAATAGCTATTGGGCTGTCGGAAAAGTCATGATGCAGTTTTACAACGAAAAACATAGAAAAAATACGTCATGACTTTTCTGACAACCCAATATAAAGATCTCTCAAAACTCAACAGTAAAAAACAAACGAATAATGTAACTGGAAAATGGGCAAAAGACATG
>NW_017731354.1:1675588-1681883 GCF_001890085.2 Hipposideros armiger
TACTTAATATTCCCTTTATATTGGGTTGTCAGAAAAGTCATGACATATTTTTTCTATGTTTTTCGTTGCAAAAATGCATCATGACTTTTCTGACACCCCAATAGTTTCCCAAGGAGACAATTTGTTCGTCTTTTAGACGATATGATTGTAGGGTCATAGGTACCAGTCCCACGTTAGTCCTTTTTAAAGAAATCATTCTCATTAATATTGGACCACAGGTGTCATGAGAACTGGCAGCCGTTCAGGTCCGTCCTGTCCACACACAATGAAGGGCTTGGTCCAGGACAGCGCAGGACACACGTTGGTACAGATGCCAGTCTCACGCCGGCCACTGTGCGCCAAGCCCTCATGCGCTCACTGCGCTTTGTTCTCAGGGTCGCAGAGCCTGAGGGCAGCAGCGCTGAGACCAGACGTGTGTGCCCCCAAAGCCAGTGCTGAATGACAGGCGACTGTCTCAGAAGCTATGGCTGACCTGGGAGCAGAGAAGCAACCTGTCATGTGTGCGCGCCAGGCTGTATTATTATGTGTGGGCAGAGCGAACCACCACCACCCAACACAGAAGAAGGAGACGCTGCTATTCTCTCTTCTCCTGGCGGGGCAGGTGTGGCGGCGATCGGGGCATGCACAGGGGAGGGACACTGAGGAAGGAACCTCCTCTGGTGCAATGGAGCAGATGTAAGACACACACCTGGGCCAGTCGGACACCTGGGTGTGTGTGTGTTGGGGGCAGGGAGGTGGCCGAGAAGTAGGGGTGGGAATGGGGTTGTTTAAGGAAATGAGCATTTACAAATGCAAATCGAGTAATTACATACCCACACATACACCTATCGGTGGTTAGACACCTAACTACCCATTTGCACACACAATTACCCAATTTGTAAGGGTTCATAATAGATAAGTAGGCAATAGGTGCGCACACCTGTTAGATTGGCTTCAGAAAACGTAAGTAACCCTCTAACACACAAAGGGGAAAATCGAAGTCCTCTACGGAAACGTCCGGACCACGGACCACGCAGCTACTGGAGGGTGCCCAGTGTGTTAAGGCCCTTGTCGCACACACTGGCCTCCAGTAGGAGTCGGCGAGTGTCCTCTGCGGTCTCTCATTTGCTCACCTCGTCCCAGCCCTGCCCCTCCTGCCCCGGGCTCTCCGGGCAGACTCCTGCTCAGCTCCAGCTCTGAGGCAGGCTTTCCTCCCCACACATGGTTGGTCTGTCTCCTCTCCTTCCCCCCGCCCCCCACTGCCCCATCCAGACACCCAGGCTTCCACACTGGTCTTCCCGCTTCCCCCCGCCCACGTGGCCCCTGGAACAAGTCTTCTCACTGCACACCAGCCCCCACTGCTCTTCTGATAGAGACGGAAGTCCTTTACCTGTGCACAGGCCCACGTGGCCTTGCCTGCTGCTGTCCCCCACATAGCTCTCCGCTTCCCCTGACTCTCTGCGTCCAGCCCCGCTGCCCACCTTTCAGTCCTCTCCTTCTGCAAGCTTCGTCTGTCACAGGCCCCTTGCGCTGGCTGTTCCCCTGACCCGAAAGCTTGCCCTGTGCTGTGCCATGTGACCCCTACCTATGACTGGTGGGATTGCCCTTAACTAGCTCGAGTCTTTGGCCCTGGGAGCGCCAGGCATGTCTCCCTAAGGCACTGGCCAGTTGTGACTTTGCATCTGTGCCTGTTATTTGTGATGAACATTTGTCCCTCCAGACTGTAAGGCCCACGAAGGCAGGATCAAGCTGCTTTTGCTCATCATCAGGTCCCCAGTGCAGGGTAAGTCTTCAATAACAGCTCTGGGGACAAATGAGTATATGAATGAATGAATGAATGAATGAATGAATGAATGGAGCGGCCCGTCTTTCTTGACGCCTTGGCTGTGCGTCTCATGTGCCACCAGCACATTCTGACAGCTTCCTCCCTAATAAACTGAACATCAGTGAGCAGGCACCTGGGCCTAGCACTGGCGTGCCACGTGTGGTTGTTGAATGAATAAACGAGCAAATGGTGAGCTGTTCTGACCCTTAGACTCGGCGCCTTAATACCAACGACGGACGTGACACCCCCAGGGACAGCTTCACATCGGCGGTGTCATATACATTTGCTGACTAGATCAGGAATTGCTGCCACAGAGATACAGAAGGGCTCCCCAAAGGCCCTGAGTGTGGCCCTTGTCTCAGCCTCCCCGCCTCCCCCAGCAGCAGCTGTCTGAAATCACCAAGCAGTCTGAAAACAAAGGAGCTGCACCTGTCCCGCTTTGATCTAACCGTGCTCTAATCTTCAGGATGGAGAGAAAAGGAGTTAACCACTGCTCTGTCGCCCTGTCCCCCCCTCTGCCTCCCTCCCTTCTTTCCACTGTAATGTAATGTGCAGGCAGGCGAAGGGGTTACTCTAGTGCGGTTTTTTCTTTAGGAATGAAACAGCGCTTGTAGGTCTTTGGAAGCATAACTTCAGCTCACTTAAGGGCAGTCATCTGCTGTACTTAAAGAACAGAGACATCGGGGAGAAATGGAGAATCACACAGTCACGGCTGGCTGGGAAAACGCCATGTCCCAGGCTGCGGGCGGGGGGCTGGGGGAGGCATTTGGGGACGGCCGCGCAGAGGGACCAAGTCACCGGGCTCTTCACTGGTGTTCAGCAGCACGCAGGGCATGAGTTTCCCATCTCAGGCCTCCGGCCTTCTTTGCTGCCCCCCGCGTGGGCTTGCACTGTCTCCACGTGGGCGTGAACTTCTGAAGGCTCAATTTGTGGTCTCCTTGATGAAATCCCTGTGGCTTCCACCCTCCCTGTGTATTTCAGAGTCAACCGCAAACTCACTCTGCCCCACCTCCCTGCCCCCCTGGATTCGTGGTTTCCTCCTGGTTTCCTGGCAAATTCTGGATGTCAACACCCATCAGGGCCCTGGGGATCCCCACGGGGAAACTGGAATTCCCAAGCGCAGGGGCGCGGCTGAAGCACCAGGGCTGTAGAAGTGGGGATGCCCACCACCCCCAACCCCACAGCTGAGAGCGTCAGGCTGGGGCCCACACACCGGTAGGCTCTCCCGCGTATGCTTTTTTGGGAAATCCTTAACTAAGGAGAGGCTAGGAGACGGTAGGATTTGTAAGATATGCCACATCAGCTAAATTAATGCTGGTGTGTCCTGGGGCACAGTTACAAGGTTTAAGGTGACAGTGCCAACCCTGAGAGACACTCCCAGTCTCAGACAGCTCGCGAAGGGGCGGCGACCAGGGGAAGCGTCCAGGAGATGCAGCTTCTAGCCGCTGACTAGATGCTTCTTTTTTCCTCAGTTCCTTTACCGTTTTCTCTCTTTCTCTTGATCTTTCTCGGATCTGGGCTGTCCTGGGCCTTATCATTCTTTACAGTTCAACACCGAAACAAGCCATACCCCAAATGCAGTCCTGTCCAAGTCCAGGAGCCTGGAAGAGATGTGGGGGCCTCCTCTGCGCCTGGGAGCAGACGGAGGAGACAGCCCGGGGCCAAGGGATGGGAATTCCTTGGGGACAAAATGGCAGCGGCGGCTTTCGGGGAGGGACTCCAAGCCCGCTCACAGGACCTGTGCAGGGGCCACGGCGGGGAGCTCTGCTTCTGGCTGAGGTTGAGGGGGACCCAGGCCCAGCACGTGCTTCTAACGGCAAGACCAGGTCCCTGGTGAATAAATGCCGGCACTGCCCCCGCTCGAGGACACGCGTGCCCGAGGGTCAGAGTGCTGCGCTGAGAGATGTACGCGCAGGGGTTTCTGTTTCTTCTGATGTGGGGATGGGTGCTCCCAGGGGCCCGGAACCCCACGTGCTAAAGGGGCTGAGTGTCAGCATGGGTGTGGGGCAGGCCACGTCGGCGTCCCTTTAGCTGCATTAGAACCCTCCAGCGGATGCACACATCTGCCCGCCGCCCCTGCCCTGCCCGCGGGCACCGCTGGCTTCGCATGAGGAAGGACACGCAGCATGGAGGCCCCCAGACCACAGGAAGGCTGACCTCCAGCTCACTGCGGCCTGCGGCCTCTCTCCCCAAGAGCCTGGCTGCTGGGAACAGCAAGGGGGCCCCAGGGCAGGGCTGGGAGCTGGACAGCCCCTCCGGCCTGTCCTTCTGGTGAGTTAAACTCGAATGTCCTCGCATGAAAACCCGCTGGCCCACTGCACGCCATGGCCCGTCAGGAGTGTCGTTTAGCACCCACGCTCTTCCGACTCAGGCTGCCTTTCTTCTCACCCAAACCGTTCCCACTTATTAAAAGTGAGCACTTATTAAAAGGGAGAGAAGTCCCTGGCATGTGTCTGTTTTTAAGGACAGCTGCACTGAAGACTAGGGAAAAATTCCAGCTAGCAGGCTCTCCTCCTCGACCCTCCACTGACACAGCCTCGGGCCGCCCAGCTAAGCCCCAGGAAGCCCACCCAGCACACTTCCCCTACCAGGCAGGTGTCCTCCCTGAGGTCATGAGTTGGGTGTCTGGGGAGTGTACATGGGGAGCTGGGGGCCACAGCGCTGGAGAAACCTTGGGGCAACCGGGGCCTCGCCAGCCTTGCTTCCACTCTGATTCTGCTGGAAACGTCCTTTTCCAGAGACCCTCACAGCTCAACCTGGAAAACATCACAACAGCTCACTGGGCAGCCAGTGGTCCTTCTAGAAGACAGCGCTGGAGGGGCCACGGCAGCTCTTGTCCGTGAATGGGACCCCTAGACCTCGTGGGCAGGGGAGAGGTGGCCGGCGGTAGGGTGACAATCCGCCAGGATCAGGAGTCCCGGGCACCGTCTCTCACCCACAGGGTGTTTGCGCAGCCAGTGCCTCCAGTGCAGCCGGCCCTGGGCCAGCTCGGCCCAGTCTGGGACTCCTCCATTGGCGGGTGAGAAAGGCAGCGGGCCAGTCCGTGACGCATTTCACCACAATGCAGTCCCAGGGGCAAATCCCTGCCATCGACTGCATTGTCGGAAAAGTCATGATGCATTTTTGCAACTGAAAACAGAAAAAATACATCATGACTTTTCCGACAACCCAATATGACCATCCTCTCTGCGCTGGACAGGTAAGAGATTTCTGAGTAGCGGAGTGGCAGGTGAGATAAAAACAAACAAACAAACACAACCCACCAGTGGGAAACATGCATCTTGGGCAAAGAGAGTTTTTCTTTATAACGATCTTGTGGCCAGAGTTGGGGTGGAGGAGGACCCCCACCCATGATTCCCAGCTCCAGCGCGGCCCCGCGATCACGCTCCAAGGAAGCCCTTCGCGAAAGATTCCGCGCAGGGACTACCGCCAACCACTGGAGGTGCAAAGCCAGGCCGGGACTCCGCGAGGACGCGTGGAGCGTGTGCCCGGTGGGCGCGCGCTGGGCGGTCCCACAGCGCAGGGAGGGAAGCTCAGACGCCCACTCGGTCTCCAGGGCTTGGCTCTGAGTGGGAGGGGCCTGGTGCATCCTGAGGGCGGGGCTGGGACGGGCTCCGCCCCCACAGGACCACCCCCATGCAGCCCTCAGCCCTCTGGAAGGGGCCACACCTGCTGCAAAGGGGAGATTTCCCGGAAGTGGACCCCGCAGTCATCATAGCACCGTCCAATGGCCAGCTGTCCTAACCTGTCTGGAAGGGTCCAGCACAAGACTCTGATCCTGGAATGTGGGGGAACCCGGCTTCCTGTGGGCAACTGCGGTCTAACCAGGAAAAAGACCAAGAAAACTCCCACGGCCCCCAGCCCTGCAGAACCAGCGTGGATTCTAAGAACCTGGGTTTCAGGTGCCACGCCTTCTGCTCCCACGCCCTCACGTGCAGGTGCGCACCTGCAGAGCGCAGCCTCCTGCCGCTGGACCCCTCAGAAAGGGAGGAAGCTGACACAGCTCCACCCCCCACCCCTGACCGAGGCAGGAGGTGATCTTGGAGGAGTCCCAGAGTGTCAGGGACTGT
Organism: Hipposideros armiger; assembly: GCF_001890085.2. NCBI lineage: Eukaryota > Metazoa > Chordata > Mammalia > Chiroptera > Hipposideridae > Hipposideros > Hipposideros armiger. The sequence continues at coordinate 1,681,463 of NW_017731354.1, forward strand.
GCCCACCCTTACATGGCTCCCTGGAGGGCACAACCCACGGGACCCACAGCCGTGAGAGGTCACAGCTAGAGGCCACAACTGGATACCAGATGCTGTGGGCTTGGACAATAAGCACTACAGGGGTGACCATGATATGGCCTGAGGACAGGGACCGCCTGCCAGGGCTTCTGGTGGGAGCTCCTAGGGTGCCCGCCTGGCCCCACTCTGCAGCCTCAACTGTAAGGAGCTTTAACTAGACTCAGCAGAGCCGGATGACACCCCTGGCACCCAAGGCTGGAGGGGCGCCATGCCTGCACCTCCACTGCGGTCCCTGGATGGGGTGCTATTGGCTTCTGTGTCTACCTGGGCTGAACAAGAGGCCCCTGTGCCATCTCCCTCCCCCAGAAAATACAGAGCTTCCCTGGGCTTACTTCTCGCCACC
>NW_017731354.1:1681978-1692619 GCF_001890085.2 Hipposideros armiger
CCCAACCCCCACCCCCGTTCTCTCTGCTTCCCAGCCAAATCGGCATTCTTGCACAGTCAGGCCTCCAAAGCCAAGAGCCACAGGGAGGGGAGAGAGGGCAGGACCTCCGCACGCAGCCCCTCTCTCCTGGCTTTGTGGGGCCTCTGGCCCAGTGTCCCAGGTGGTGGACGAGGACTGTCCCTGTGAGCGTGAGGTGGAGAGGGCCGTGCCCTCCAGCCAGGTCCCTGGGGACAAGGACGGCACATCCCACCAGCCATTAGTGTCTGTAGCTTCTTTGCAAGCAGGCATTAAGCAACAGAAGCAACAAATGTCCCCTTTCTGTGAGCATCTGACCTTATCTGGAGTGTGTCATCAGCTTCAAGAGTCATGGCTTATGTCAGTGAGGGTGAAAAATGGCCTCGATGGCTTCAAATTGGGACTGCTCTGCTCTCAGCAGCAGATGTAAGCCAAGCCCGTGGTAAGTGGCAATAAATGGTTTGGAAAGAAGTGGGTCCCTCACTGCCACCAGCCGTGGGAGGGCAGCAACCCCGCATCTCTTGAGCACCTCCCTACACCAGCCTTGAGAAACGGGGTCCTCTGGCCCCAGCTCCCACCGCTGCAGGACCTCAGCCTGGACTGCAGAGCACGAGTCTAAGCCAGGCTTCAGAAGCGACAGCCCCTCCCGGCAGCTCACAGCGGGGCACCTGCCTTTTCCCACGTTTCAGGTGACTCAGGCTGCCCTTTGCCTCGGCAGGTTCCGACCACAGGGCACTACAGCCTGCGAGTGAGGCGGGAGGGTGATGCACAAACACGGTGCCCCACTGACCGACACCCCTTCTCCGTGTCTCCACTGATGTTTCAGTCACACGTCAAACAGGCTGACTTGCTTTCACGTTACTTCCTCTAGCATCGTTTTATCAGAATCTTAACACACAGACGTCGACACGCTATCTTAAAAACTGTTGATAGAGTGTGACTTTGGATAAGCCCTGGAAGCAGTTCCCTGCTGTACACGCCACGAACCCACAGACAAGCCCTGTTGCCATCCCGCTGAGACAGAAGCGTCCAGTGAGGTAGGTGCAGGGCAATTTCCAAGTTTTTCTCCACCAAAAACTACCTGAGCCTACAAAGAAACACCTAATACCTAGCGCCCTGGCAGTGTGCCACGCACGGCTCGGTGTTGGTAAACATGGACTGAGGACCTACTATGTGCCAGGAAGGACAAGAGACAGGATGGGCAGAAGTTTCCACAGACCGTAGCATGGTCACAGATAACAGATCAGAAAGCTCAGCTGAGGGAGGGGCGAGCTCCACGCAGGGCAGGGAGACATGGCTTCTTCCAGTGTGAGGTGACGCCTTTTCAGCTGGGTCCTGGAGGAAGAATAGGACTTTTCAGGGGGTGGGGGCAGAGGGACAAGCGGCTGGCTTTCTAGGACAAGGAAACAGCATGTGCAGAAGCACAGAGAACTCAGGGGTGTTGTGTAAAAAAGGAATGGTGAGGTGCTCAGACACAAAAAAGAGGTGACACAGGAGGGAAAGGGCAAGGTGGGACAGTGTCATGGGAGATAGGCTGGGAAGGTGGGATGAGGTCCTCGGGTGCAACGCCAGCTGACAACAGCGCCCTGGGCCACGTTTCATCAAAGTCTATAAACGAGGAGTGGGACGGGGACAACAGCACACGATCTCTGGAAACCAATTGCCAGCTCGGTGGCCTGGGGACTGCCGTTTATTCGGGCATCACCACTGAGCACATGGTGCTCACGGCTACATCAGCTGGGGACAGAAGGCGACAACCCAAGAGGTGTCCCAGGCAGTGAGTTCAGATGACCGGGAAGTTCGCAATGGAGGGGATGGCGTCTGGGTCTGAACGACTGAGTGACGGGAGAGCTGGGACAAGCAGGTGGAACCGTGGTGGACGGTGGCTGTGCGGTGCGCTCACCCTGCCAGGCAGGGCTGTGAGAAGGCTGAGGACACACAGTGCCCACTGGTGCGGTGAGCGCCACATTCCGACGGCGGGACTCTACCTCACAGGTAACAAGGAGCCGCCACCCAGTGACCAGGAGCTGCAGACAGCTGGTGACGGTGACAGCCCCGCCCAGAAGTGCCAGCTGAGCAGCCTCACCAGGGTCAGGGTGGGTTACCCAGCTCACTAGAAAATGCCCATCAGGGCCCCCACCAGAAGACTGCCCCCTCCCTGCAAATGGCACTGCTTCCCAGGGCAGGTGACACCCCAGGCAGGTTGCCCTACCCCCTGCAGTCACCACAATCACTAGGCCCCCACCAGGTCATCGGCTCCCTGTGCGGTTACCAACCTCTACCACCTCTCTTCCCACTTCCTGCCCCTTTCGTCCGGGCTGTGTCAGCGCCTGCAAGGCCCACTCCCCCTCCGCCAGCCTCCAGCTGGGCACAGGCCTTGTCCAACACCACCTCCATGCCAGCGTTCCAAGGTACTGCCCCTCTTCCAGCCTTCAGAACACTGTATGTGGACACGCCTTTGACCTTCACGCTCCACCGAGACATCGTGGCTCCCTAGTGCCAGGATCCACATCTGTGACCGAAGACCCCACACGCCCAGTGCGGGGCTGGCCCAGATCATTCAACAGAAGCAGCACTGGGCACCCTCCATGCCACCCACCAGGACGGCCTGTCCCTGTTCAGCGCCATGCCCCCATCCCATGCACAGCATGTGGTCTACCACAGACACCCAATCAACATTTGGGAAAGGAAGAAGGGAGGGGGAACAAAACGAGGACAAGTGAGTGGCAGTGGGCACTGGGCTGCAGGGGGCATGTGGCTAAGGGGTGAGTTGCCTCCACGGCACCCCCTCAGTGTTGATCACTGCCCAAGGGGCAGACCCCAGGCCTGAGTGGAGGGCAGGTCTACCCGGCCTGATGCAGGAGGAACAATGCTGAAAACTTGAGTCACAGTCATTGTTTTTAGGGGGAAAACATCCCTCCATTTTGTTCCAGGTGCACAAAAGCATGCTGGCAACTCTGAGCATTTCCGTGGGAATTCTTTTGAACAAAGAAGAAAGGCTCCGTGATGTGTCTGATAGACGAGGTCTTCCTGCACCAAATGTCCCCAACGCAGTGAGCACCCATATGCTCCGAAGTCAGAGTCACCGCAAGGACGGGACTGCCTGTCGTTATCTCCGTCCCCACCAAAGCCACCGGATGTCACATGACCCAGGGCAGCCCCAGCACTCCTGCCGGACCAAACCTCACTCCCTGCCTCCCTCCTGATCCCGCTGAGCTAGGCGTCTGCACTGATTTGTGGGGCCAGAAACATGCGGACACCCCAGCTTCCACACAGGAAGCTTCTGGGAGGAGTCCCCTATCCACACCCAGCCACCAAAAGAATGCTTAATCAATGAAAAAATTAACTGTGTCCCTAAATAAAGAAGTGTGGACATTTTCTTTACAGTGCTTTATTAATTTGTAAATACAATTATTGAATTTTTGAAAGTTCTAATTTAAATGTATTGATCCATTATTGTTTTGTAGATTTTCCACCCAAATGTCTTGGAGGAAAGTGAATGGCAAACCCTGGACCACTGCGTCAGCGAAACCGAGCAAAACATCAGAGGAGAGCTTCGCACACACGATGCACAAGGACTCACGTGTGTCCCATCCACAAAGCTGACGTGTGTGCTTCATTCGGATTGGACAGCTTTCTGTTACTGGCCGGTCACTGGCCCTGACATGGGAAACGGGGCATGCGCACAGAGCTGGCTCTTGGCGGGCAGGGCGGCAGGAGTAGATCGCAACCAGTGGGAAGGGAGTCGACAGCTCAGCCCAAATGGGAAGAGATTCTGAAAACGTCTCCCATGGCCTTTTTGATGAGATTTAAACCAAGAAATGAAAAGCGTTCCCCTCTCTAGGCCTGCTCTCTTCCAACAAAAGAATTTAAATAAGAAATATCTGCTGCTTTCCCAGTGGTAAACTTCATGGGAATTTAGTAAGCAAGGCTTTGGTGCATTAAAGATATTTGGATGGGGCACAGGGGCCAAGGGCTAGAATTCAAGGGCCTGTATCCATCCGCCAGGCCGTCTCCTCCCCGGAGACCTTGAACGTTCCGTGCCCCTTCCAGGTCCCTTACCGCCACCCGCTCACGCACTCCACTGTCGTCCACACAGCAGACTCTTTACCGTCACGTCTCGGCCCTCCCGAGCCCCAACACGCGGGCCTCCCATTGCCCTGGCCTGCAAGGCCCGTGTGCCTGGGGCCACGTGCCTCGTCTCCCCGCGTGTCTCCTCCGTGTCCCGGGCCCTGCCTAGCCCCTCCAGCAGGCAGCCCTGGTCCCACCTCAGGGCCTGTGTCACTGCACGCTCCCTCTGGCTGGCCACCTGGCTGCATCTCACTGCAAATCTCAGAGCAAAGGTCACGTCCTCAGGGAGGCCTCCCAGACTACTCCAAGTCAGCTGCCCTCCCTGTCACACTGCCCGCCTTTCCCCTGCTCGGGCATCTGCTGGCTGTGCAGCCTCTTTCTCCCAGTCCGCCCCGTGCCCAGAACTGAAACGGGATCTCACCTGGCACCCAGCTGGTGCAAAGCACTGGTCTCATATCAAGAGAAGTGGGCTCGGTTTGGGGGTGTGACACGTGCTGGGTACACAGAAACACTTACTGAGCACTTGGGTGGGCACAGGGTGCCCTGCTGACAAGCAGTGAGGCATGCACCTTCTAGAAAATGACTTACACCCACCCTCAGCAAGCGGCACTTCCAGGGGACACCAGGGCCCCGTGACGCTCAGTGCCCTGAGGGAGACATCCAGGGCCCAGAACCCCGGTCTGAGGCCTCAGCTGAGTTCTCCTGCAGTCTGAGGCGAGTCAGCTGAGTCACTTCTGAATTACAGATCACTAAAAAAATTAGTATATATGACTCCACGATCTCACGTCTTTTTGGCCACTCATAGCTCAGACTCATTTGGCCTCGAAGCTTCCTAGGACCCAGCCTGCGGGTTCTTCAGGGGTGGCCGGGCCTGGCTGGGGTGGTAATGCTGTCCATGCCACACTTCACAGGACGGGCACACCTCCTGCTTACACGGCACCTCCAATGTGATGTTTCCTGCCAACATTCGAGCCCACGTGCAAATTTTTATGCAGGCAACAAGGAGTGCCTTTGGCTGGCTAATTAGGGGTGCAAGTGCCTAATTGGGCCAATAAAGGCAGGAGCAAAGGCTGACTGCCAGCAAAAAAAGTGTGTTTTCGGGAACAGGCCCTCCCGGAAGAACACTTTCATACCTGGGGCTACAGTTCGTGTTTACGTCCACTGTTGGGGTCTTCGGCACAGCCCCTGCTGGCGGTGCTCAATGCAGGAGGCACAGAGATTGCCACGTCCTCTGTGGCGTTGGGCCACAGTCTGAAGGCCCCACTCCACCACCGACCAGCTCGGCGACCCTGGGTGATGTACCTCACCCTCTGGGTCACCTCCAAAGTCTTTCCTTAGGGCTGCTGTGACGACGGAATCAGGCAGACATGAGGGGCACTTACACAGAGCCCAGCGCAGAGCAGAGAGCTGTCACTGAGGCACTGGTGAAGTGGAGATGGGCCTCATTTCATGCCCCCTGCCCCCTGCAGTGTCTGCTGAAGCCACTGCCATGACCACTGCCGCCCAAGAGCAGCCGGCCCTTCCTGCACCCTGCCCAGCCCCCAGCCCTCCCCCATCTTCCAGCCCTCACCCCAAAACCACCTTTCTCCCTTTCCAGATCTTGGAACCCCTGGCAATGTCGCCCCTGCCCCACCCTCCTTCCATTTCATTTCAACAAGCATCAACTCAACAGAAAGTCCTGCACAATTGATCTAATTCAAGTATCCCCACGACCAGCTCAGCCTGGAGGGGGCTCCATGGAGGAGACTCCTCAGGACTCCCTGTTGCCAGGCTCTGGGCATCACTGTCTCGAGACACCGTCTCGGGCTGGCGTTCCCTCTAGTCCTGCCTGGGGCTCCCCACACACAGGACACTTACGAGGTAGACCCATGGCCAGCTAGACAAAGGACGGGTGGAGACGCTTCATTCATATCTTTCCACCGTAGTGTTGTGTGAGCTCCAGTCAAGAGCATACTCAAACTTCAAAATAGCTCATGTTTGGGCAAGAAAAACGAAAGCAACAGTCTTGCTATCTCAAATCACATTTATAGGCGGTGTGCATTACGTCATTCCCAACAGGTTCTCCCAACAACAGGTTCTCCCTGCAAGCCAGACATTTGAGGGGGCTGGAGTCACTGCCTCCTCCCCACGCCCCTCACTCCCAGAACTCAGAAATCTGGAGACCCACCCCAGTCTCTTGGGATTGGTGAGACAAGGCCCAAACCCGCATCCCTGCAGCACACGCAGACACACGGGAGGCTGGGAGGCTGGGAGGTTGGAGCAAACAGCTTCTGAGCAGTACCTCTGCCTCCGGGAGGTCCCGAATGGGGACGAGCCACTCAGACCCTCTTCCCAGGTGCTGGAGATGTCTTTCTTTTCTTCTGTAAGAAAGCTGCTCCTCTCAGCTGTCCCTGCCTCCTCATCACTTCATTTGCTGCTCGCTGAGAGCAGAAGGGGCCGAGGCTGGGGCGACGGAGGCTGGAGAGGAACAGGGCACAGACCTCAGGCACGGAACTGGCTCTAGAAAGGAAGCTCCACAGTGGCCAGGAGTTTCCTGCCATCTCCGAGGAGCCGAACTGCCCAACTCAGGGCCCAGAGTGTCACGCAGGAGTGTGAGAAGTCACAGGGTGCTGGGGGGGGGGGTGCCAGGGTGGTTGGTGAGCACTGCTCTGTCCTTTTTCAGAAGCCCCCACCTATAGCCCCACCCATCCCAGCAGAGGGAAGGCAGGACAGGCACTCTCAGATGCTCTCAAAGAGATCAAGTCACAGTAAGGTCAAATGCATCCTTCAAGGGCACATCCAGCTTGGAGGCAGAGCCGAAGGCAGACTGCAGCCCTCCAAGGTTGGAGCTGGAGGAGGGTGGCCACAGGAGCCAGTGGGGCACCAAAGCTGGCACACACCAGTTCTGGAAGAGGAGCCAGACAAGAGCCAGCCAGGACTCTTGCTGTTTCCGGAGACTGGAGGGGTGCCGGCGTCATGCAAGGCACTGAGCCTATCACCTCAGATACACGTTCAGGGCACACTCACGCCAGCACGCCCACGCGGGCACCCACCTACCCGTGCACAAGCGCGCAGGTGCAAGGACCCTCCCCAGCCTGGGCAGACAGCGCAGCTAAGGGGTGCTCCCGGGCAAAGGATGCAAGGAGGGCGCAGGCCACCGCTGGGCTGGAGCCCCCGAGCCTGGGTACCGGTGCGTGCTGGGTGCACCCCCCACCCCCGCACGCAGGTAGCTGGAGCCCCGCGCCCGCCCCGCGCTGATTACTATGCGCCAGCAGCTGTCTCGGCGCGGTGACGGCGCCTCTAATTGATCTCATTATCTCCCCTCCGCAAGGTGAAGTGCGGCCGCGCGGCGGGCCAGGCCGGCTGGCTGGCGGGGGCAGCGCTTGGCGGCCGAGCGGCCGCAGCCACACCGGGCGCGCAGCCAACGAACGCAGGCAGCGGGCTGCTGGGCGGCCGGCTGCTGTCCACCGAACAGCGATTCGGCCATCCAAGGCCCCGGGCCTAGGCGCGTGGCGTCCTGCGTTCCTTTGTCGCTCCCCGCCCTTGGTAATTATTCTGAACGCTATTAGGTCTCACTGCCCACCGTCCCCACCCCGGGGCCGCACCGCGTGCTGCTCTGCTGGAACCATCGACAACAGCCTCCAGGAGCCCTTGACCTGGGCTCCAGGCCGACGCCCTCACTCCCTGGGAAACCCTCCTCCCCCTCGCTGGAGGAGACGGCTCAGCAACAGCCCAGGAGTTGCAGGAGGGGAAAAAACAGGAAACACTCAGTTTGTTGTGTTTTCCTTGGGTTTGTTTTCTTGCCAAAAAAATTACCCCCTTTGTATTTGCGCAAAAGAGGCCATGCGGGCACCTTCTGCTGGGCACCGAGGCAGTGCCAACGCGCCTCCTTAAGGGCGGCTTCTGTTCCTTTTCTAGCCTCACCACGTATATTTTTAACATGAAAACGCTATATTTAATTGGTTATGCATCTCTGTTCTCTTAGCACTACTGGATATCACAGAAAAACACATTAGTACAGAGCAATTAGTACGATGGCAGTAAACAACTAAGGCACTATTAAGCTGTGGGTGATTAAATAGTATTACTTTTAATTTTTTATGGTGCTCGACGAAAAGATGGAGGAGATTTAAAATACGTATTTCCATTAATATTAATGTAAAATATAAATAACAGGTGTCTTCCACTTCTTAAGGTACAATTTATACGCAGCACTTCAATCTACAGAGAGCTACTCTTTTTTTGTTAATGAAAAAAATCTCTTTCTTTATACACTCTGGGGCAGTATTTATCTTCATGCGCCCAGATATTTAAGCAGAAATATTATTTAATTGGAGTTATGGAGTCAGCCGAAATCATACCCATACCTTTATCACCATAAAAAAAATAAATAAATAAAGCTTCCTTTCAATTGAAACATACTCCCTCATTTCTCTTTTCCAAGAGCGAATCAAACATGTTTTGATCAATGACCGCAGGCAAGCAGGCCCGGGCGCGGGGGCGGGGCCTGGCTGCACCTTGCCCCCGCCCGCCCGTCCGCCCCGCCCCGCAGGGCCCAGCGCCCGGCACTCAGGCCCGCTCCCTGCGCGTGTGCGCATCCTCCCCGGGTTCTGGCACATCTTTTCCGCGGCATCTGATTAAGTTAACAATGTGCTGCTATTTGCATGCAGATTTGCCGGGCTTTCTCTCCAGCTGCTCCCGAGCCTTGGTCTTTCTCTGCGTCGTGATGGCACAGCGGTCCCTTAAATGCAATCTTTGTCAGACCCAGGTGTGCTCTCATTGAGGACGCCTTCGTTCCAAGCAATTTTTCTTTCTGTAGCATTTATAAGGCTCTATTATAGTATAGCCACATCTGGAGGAAAATTCTCCTATTAATTATATACTTTTACCACTAGGAAGACAAATTCTAAAAGATACCAACATTTTTGTTGTTGTTCTTATCTCTTCAGCAGCCTGCATTTTATTTTATTTTGTTTTGTTTTTCCAGGCATTTCAATATTTAAAGAGCCATTAACCAAGGGGGCGGTAGGGGGGGGGCGGTGGTAAATTTCTAGGAAAGGAGAAACAACAGACTAAAATCTTAGCGCCAGCCCTGCCTCACCTCACCCAGCCAGGGCCAGGGACAGACGCCCACTGAGCTGTCTCGGAAGGCTGGGGGGCTGGGCGTGGGTCTCAGGATCCCGGCCAGGCAAAGGGGGGGAGTTCTGTTCTGCTGGAATTGGTAAAAAACGCAAGTGCTATTATTAGCCTTTAACCTCGTGTGCGCCCAGGTGGACACTCACTCGCAGTCACCACACACCAGACAGTGATTCCTCCACAGTCCAAACACAGAACCAAACTGGATCAGGCCGGTGACCCAGGTGCTGCATTTTCTTTGTGGGCTGCGGGGTAGTTTCCAATCAGGTTTTAGGCAGATTAGAAGAAACATCTGGAGCTGAGGGTTCATGCTTACGTTTCAGGAAGAGAGGAGGCGCTTTGCCCAGAGTCTGAACATTACTTTAGGGCAGGAGGGGGTATTATTATTACTATTATTATTATTATTATTATTATTATTATTGCTTTTTAAAAAATCTCTTTTGGTATAATTAGATTAGATGGTGGGGGGATGGATAGAATTAAGCTGAAATGTAAGAAAACTTTTAACAACTGGATTGTCTCTATCTGAATTTATAGTACATTAAAATGCTAGAAAATGTCATTTTTTATTCAAAAATTATGTTGCAAAGAGATATGTACTGCGTGGACAAGAGTACCTGTGTGACCGTGTGTGAGTGTGTGTGTCTAAGTGTCCTGTGCTGGGGAGGCCGCACACACACACACACACACACACACACACACACACACACACGGAACTGAATGACTTTGAGAACAGGGACAAGCCAAGTGGAACCATTCTCTCTCTTCAAGCCAAACTCCATCAGGTAGAAATCCAAGCAGGTTTTGGCCACTTAGCTCCTATGACAACAAGGCTGAAAACACCTTCTCCGCCTGTCTGCAAAGCTGGCATCAGAAAGGACTCAGGCCGTGTCCCAGCAGTCCCAGGGGCGGTTCCCATTGGCCACACATGAGCAGCAAGATGACACACGAGGGGCCTGTATGGGTCCTGCCCCGAGGCCCCAGGTACTGCTCCCAGCCAGGAGCTACCTCTGCCCACCAGGGCTAACCCGTGCCTCACAACCACCCACTGTTTTCATGCTCCCCAGCTGCAGACAGAGGTCAGGTGGGCCTGCTGCTTGGGCCACCACAGGACCACGCTTCGGCCTCAGTTTCTTCAGCGCTGTGAGGGAAAGAGCAAACCCTCCCAGGTGGGTATTACATGCATCTTCAGAATACAGATGGTAAATAAGGGTCAAGTTTGCAGAGATCCGTTCTCCTTGTGAATTAGCTGCCCCACCCTTCTCCCCACCCTCCCCCCGCCCTCCCCCAGAGAAACAAGCAGAAGGTCGCCCAGTCCGTGACACTTAACGATCTGTACATTTAAAAATATATTTTTAGGCAAATAATCCAAAGAGAAAGAATCGATTTTTAATTTGACCCTTTTGGGGCCACTTGCCTTTGAAATCCTCCTGCTAGCTG
>NW_017731354.1:1692694-1765428 GCF_001890085.2 Hipposideros armiger
CACACCCCACCCCCGCCACCCTCCTGCAAAAATAGAGCACAGAAGCAGATGCACTGATACTGGATTACATCACTGGATAGCATGTGGCACGGAGGGGAGAAAAAATAAGAAAAGACAAATGACATTTTGCTGCCGTAGTGTGCTATTTTAGTGGTGATGGCTTGACTTTTGGCCCAAACGCATATGCCAGTGGCAAGGCTAACTCCAGGGACTCACAAAAAAGAATGTGTGTTCACAGCTGTACTGTACACCAATACAGATTACATGTTTTCAGTGTTGCGGCCACAACAGAATGCTAATTAACATACTGGAGCGCTGAGCGCGGCTGCAAGGGCCTTATTGTTCCATTATTTCATGAGGCCCAGCTGCCTTTGTTTATGTCACTTATCCTCTCGTGCCACAGGTTTTTACTCCAAAAATACTATCCCCATACAACGTTAATATTTAAAAAACAAAGAGGTGGCAGATTGTCATTTTTGTGTCAGTCTCAAACTGCAGAACTGTTAAGCTGATCTGGTTCGGTATTTAGAAATAATTTAACAGCCATATTCAGACACCGCCTGCATTCCAACATAATGGCCGAATACTTGAACCAAGCAAATGCATAACTATCCTGACATCACTTATGAGATTTAGATTGGTCAGTTAATGGAAGTCTTTACCAGAATCAATACCATAACAGCTTCTTGAAATGAATGTGATTTTTTACACGGAGTGCTGCAAACAATAAGTACAGAAATATACTACCTTTGTACCCGGCACAGAGAAGCTAAGCTGCAAAATTAAGAAGCAATTACATTTTTGCAAACTAATATTACAGTCGATTATTAAAAACAAACACTTTCAAAAATATGTACTTACCATTAAATAATGGGAGAGCATTACTCCCTCCCCCCACACCTGATTAATCATTCTTTTACACTTTTTAATAGCTGTTTCACCTACTGGCTACATTATCAGGTTGCTATTAAGTACTGATATTAACGATTGATGTAATAATGATTAAATGTAAAGCTTTTTTTTTTTGGTAAATTTTTTTTCGTAATCCCCATTCAAGAGAATATTAAATCGAGCTAAATTAGTTTTTCTTCCTCTTTTGCCTAGGTTGTGCATAAAAGTGACACCCTATAAAATACAGGTTTCCTCAAATAGTGTCCCACCAGCTATCTATACGTGCCACAGTCATGTGCAGTCGCGGTCACGAGGGCTGTTGGCTCAAGCTCAAAATGTTTATGGCACAGTGCTTCCCCGAGAACACAAACACCCTCTTATGACACCAGGTACCATAGTTGGAGAAATAGTAACACCCCAGCACAGATGCCACTCAACCAGAGTCATACATTAAGTTAGAAAAGGTCTCCCCTAAAAAGTACAGCCCTTCACTAATCAAAGCCACAGTGTCACTCAAGAACACGAAACCTTCCCAGCAGCCAATTGAGTGAACAAGCCATGGCGGCTCTTTAACGAGTTTAACGGGTAATCTCAGATAAATGGAGGGCCGCTTGAAGTGTCTGTCTCCTCGAGGCAGTGATGAGAGGATTTAGGGCGCTCTGCATCCCAAAGTGCGCGTCACCGACACTGTGCCACAGGTGTGTCGCCAGCTATGACACGTGCTCTCTGGGCTGTCGCCCTCCCCCGCTGTGGACACAACATAGATTTTTTTTAATTGGATCCAGGAGCTAGCTAAATTACCCAACTGCTCTGTGCTGAAACCCCAGCTAGCTTATATACCAATAATAATAAACTTCCCATAATAGCAGCTCAGCCTATTACTGTTTTTTTCTCTTAACCTAAAAGCAGAACCACTTTATTCTGACTGCAGCCACCGAAGAAACTCCTGAATTGGTTTCCTCCTAAAAAATTGCTGGAGATTTACAGAAGGGACCCAGGTAAATAACATTCAATTACACACACACATATTTTCATAGGGGAACCTGCTTATCTTATGGTTCCGGGAGAAAATAATGTCGGAACTCATCCCTTTGTAATTTGTGGGAGAATTTTCCCTCTTCCTTTACAGGGTTAATGTACTAGGTCAAAGCGACAGCCAGTCAAAGCCGCGCCCTGTGACCGTGATACCAAGGGCTGGGGCTGCAGGAGCCAGGCCGGTCCGACTCGGCTGATACGGCTTCGGTTTGACCAGCTACATTCAGTGCACTCACGTTCAGTTTGCAAAAATAAAAGAGTCCCGCGCTTCCATTCTGAAAATCAGAAAAGTCTTCAATTTATACATAAGTGATCAAATCCTCTAGTGGGCAAAAATAACGTCGTCAAACTAAATGCATGTTCCCACCATTTTGGACATATTTCTAACAATCTTAATCCCACTTAAATTTTGTGAAAATTCCACTGAAGATTTAACCTTGTGCCCTGGAAGCTGAAACCGGTAACAGTGAATAGCAACAAGGCAGTGACACACTAATAAAACCATTACGGATCACATACATGTGACGTCTCATGGCCGCCAGAAGCACATGCGAACAGCGGCAGGGACACAGCAGCGGCCAGCAAGGGCAGGGCCGTCTGTGGGGACTGGCGGGAGGACAAGAGTGGGTCGCACTTCACAGGGAGTTTGCTGAAGGGACTTGAAGGGGCAGCTCATTTAGAAACTGCAGGTGCTAATCGTAGGTGGATGCAGACAGCTGGTACACAAACGTGTGTCTTCCTGAGGCCCAGAGCCACGTCCCGACCCACTGGTCCCCCGAACCCTGTCATGGGAGTCCCCTTCAGCAAAGGAGGTGGGCTGCCCAGGAAGCAGCCTCACAGGCCCTCCCTGGGCCTGCTCGCGGCCTCCTCCCCGGAGGGATCCCCCCAGAGCTGGGGCCCAATTCCACTGACACAGGCTCAGTTTGGCTCACATGGCAGTTTAAGAAAACTCCATAAGTGTTGTCTACTTGCAGGAACTGGTTGAGAGCGATATGAAAATCCAGGTTTCTGATTTCTTGGAAAACCCAAAGGTCTAATAGCACCAGAACCCATTCCCAAGGGTCTCCCCGGGCTGGTCACTGCGGCGTTAGAGTGTTGCAGCCTCAGTCTATGCCATTTGGAGGCTGCTGCCCAGAGAAAAGGGGGACAGTCAGAGAAGCTCCCCAGAGGACAGCCGGCAGGTGTGCAGGAAGAACAAACACTACCTTCCGCTCCAGGCCTCACCCTCCAAGCTCAACCAAACATGGCTGCTGGAGCAGCTCTGCCCCAGGCAAGTCCATCCGCCTCCCCGGCATCATGAGAAGAATGGATGAATCCTGGAGGCCCAGACATAGGAGGGTGGGACAGAGACTCTGCTTTTGAGTATCTTCACGTCTAGGTCAGGAGACCAGGCAGCTGGTGGAAGACGGAGGGCAGACCGTGTGTGAAGACTTCGACACCCATAAGCGATCCCCGTTTTCAGCCTGGGGAGAGCCGACAACAATGCTGACAGCAGGGCGCAGCAGGCAGGACGGGGACAAAGGGAGGAAGGACAGACGGAGGTGGGAGGGGAGAGTAGGAACATGGGAGACGCCACACGTGCCTGTCCCTCTCCGTGTCAGCGGCCAGAGGCCGGGGTCAGAGGGCGCTCACCCTGGGCGATCCCAGGCTCTGACTACGCAGCACGCAGCTGCACAGCCCCCGAGCCCCTGCCGCGCCTCCAGCCCAGACCTCCTGAATCAAATATGCATTAAAGGGCTCATGGGCCCCCCAGACAGAGAGCTCCGGGGCCACTCCAGGCTCCCACCTCCATGCGCCCTGGCCCTGGCCACACAGGGCGTGTGCGGGACCGGGCTGCAGAGAGTCCCATGACCGGTCCGTGCATTCCTGGCAAAGGCACGTTCCCAGGCCACCTACCTTGGCGGTGTTCTTTCAGACCATCAATAAATATGGCTTCAGTAGTCAGATGGTATTTAATTAGCATTAAACTCTTTTATTTCATGTAAGTTAGAGCCTCGCCTGAGACACTTCATTTGAAAAGTAACCTGGCACTCAAGATTAAAATGAAATATTAGCATGTCAGCAGGAGCTCATCACGGTGTGCTCCCCTTCAGCCCTGCAACCCTGCAGGGGGGTGACACCGCCCTGCCTCCACCTCCCCAGCAAAAGGGATTCAACCTGGGGGGTTTTAGGGATGAGAGCTCGCACTTTCTAACATGGAAAAGGGGGTATGGCCTCTAGGAATTGAGAATTGGAAAAACTTATCCTTGTCAACGTTGGAATCAAATTTTCATTCTTCTGCCTGGATTCGCCTTCTGCACCACGAAGCCATGAAGCCAGCCCCTGCCTCGGGGCCTTTACACGAGCGAGGACACTGTCCAGGGGCTGCCCTGTCCTCACAGGGCTCCGCCTCAGTGTCACCTCCCCAGAGAGGTGCCTTTCCTGATCTCTCAATCTCAGCTAGGCCTGGTGTCTTTGCTTCATAGCGCCCTACTTTAATACTCTGTGTGGTGTATGTCCCTACAGACAGTTTTCTGGTTTCTTCATCTGTTTGTTTAACTGTTTATTGCCTGCCTCCTTCAACTAGAATACCAGATACATGAGGGCAAGGACTTTAATTTGTTCTCTGCTATATTCCCAGGGTCTGAGACAGTGCCTGGCTCATCGAATGGGATGAAAGAAATAAGAAAGGGAGAGAAAATACATAATATAGACAGACACATGCATACATAGATGATATATAGACAGATGATAGATACATACATACATATATACATACATAGCTGACAGATACATATACACACACACACACGAGAGGTGATAGATAGACACATAGATGATAGATACAGGTGTAATTAAAAAATACAGTGAATGTTTAAATTTTAAAAATCTTATTACAGTAAGAGACATGTTGCCAAAATACTCCCCCCTCACTTCAAACACACTTTTCCCATCATTCTTGCCACTTTCTGAAGCAGTCCTGGAAGTCCTATTTCATGAGTGTCTTTAGTTGCACTGCCGTGGCTGCCTCCATGCCCTGAATCATTTTGACTTTGGGGAAGAGCCAGAAGTTGCCTGATACCAGATCCGGTGAATAAGGTGGATGAGGACACACCGTAATGTTTTCATTTGACAGAAACTGCCATATACCAGTAGTGATGTGTGACACGGAGCGTTGTCATGATGGAGGATGATTTACGGCACGCTTTAAAACACACCTCCTGTCAACCGTAGCTCACACCCAACTGACAGCACCGAAGAAGTTAAAACTTGTCACACTATTACTAAGGTTCCCATATTGAAGATTCTTGCCTTTCCATTGGATGGCACTCGGCAGCAACATTCATCATATTGTATGATTGCAACAGAAAAGCTCCGTGTCACACATCGCTTCCGGTACGGCAATTTGTGTCAAATAAAAACATTACGATGTGTCCTCATCCACCTTATTCACCGGGCCTGGCACCGTGCGACTTCTGGCTCTTCCCCAAAGTCAAAATGATTCGCAACATGGAGGCAGCCACGACAGCGCATCTAAAGACACTCACGAAAGAGGACTTCCAGGACTGCTTCTGAAAGTGGCAAGAACGATGGGATAAGTGTGTTTGAAGTGATGGAGAGTATTTTGCGGGGTATTGATGGAAATGTGTCTTTTACTGTAATAATGTATTTTTATTTAAATATTCACCATATTGTTTGATCAAACCTCATAAATACAGATAAGTAGACAGATGATAGGCGAAAGGAAGAAAGAAAGAAAGAAAGAAAGAAAGAAAGAAAGAAAGAAAGAAAGAAAGAAAGAAAGAAAGAAAGAAAGAAAGAAAGAAAATAGGAATGGAGGGAGAGAGATGGATGGACAGAAGGACGGGTGAGTGGGTGGACAGATGGGTGGGTGGGTGGATGGACAGACACAGACTGACAGACAGACCGCTAGCTCAATAGATCAGGCACCTTATAACACAGACGAGCACGGAGCCTACGCTCAGGAATCTTGCAATCTAGAGAAGTGAGAGTCAGCAAGCAAGGCCTGGCAGCCGCTCACAGCATCATCAGATGTGACCAGAGCTGCACACGATTAAGTGACAATCAGGGATTCTGAGGGCAGGGCTATGAAATCAATGGAGACCTTGCTGGGCTGGGGGTGAGGAGGGCCTTCATCAGGAGAGGTGGCTTCACCAGGCCACATAAGCTAGACCCTAAGAACCCGACCCTGACTGCACACAAATACTCCAAATGGTCATGCTGACTCCCAAAGGCTTGTGTGCAGACCACTCAGGCACACTAGGTGATTTTAGGTGACACACAGGAAAACTCTTTTTAAAGAAAATTAATTAATCTTATAGTATTTTAGCATTTAATATGGATAACTGGCACATCAAAGCAGAGATTTCTTAGGTATTATTATTTAAGGCAAAGATAAAAATAATATTTAATTAAAAGAAGTGTGTCCTCTTGAAAAAGTATTTAAGTCTACAAGCAGGTATGATCTGGTAAAAATACCAAAAAGCGGTGTGTGAGTGATGGAGTGGCTGTTTTAGAGCGTGCTGTCCCCCCAACTCCACAGGCCTCAAAGGTCTCGCCCACAGGAGGCCTGGCTCTGCGGGACCTGGTCCCCAGCGGGACTGGCAGAGGAGATGCAGGCTTGACAGCCTTCCCCTGGATTTGTGGAAGTGGCAAGGATGTGTCTGGGCACACCAGGCCCCCCTGGCAGCCATCCCCCGCCTGCCAAAGCTATGGAAAGCTGGACGTGCTCTGAGAGAGATCCCAGGCTGGTCCTGCCTCTTCCAGGGGCGGCCACGGAAGCCCCAGCAGGTTCCTCCCCTTTTAGAGGAGAGAAAAGGGGGCGGAGACAAAAGACAAGAACAGGGAAGAGAAAAGAATGGGAGAGAGGGAGGGAGGCAGAAAGGCTATCTAAAGACCAAATGCTGAGCAAACTCCTTATCAGGAAGAAAAATTTTCAAATGGATGAACTCTATTTATACCCTGAATAAACAAGATAATTACGTGTTCGTTTCATAAGTTGTGCCTTGTGTCCAAGACCAGCAGCGGCCATGAGTGTCTGGACCTCACAGAAGCATGTCTAACAGCCTTGGGTCTTGACCCCTGACCAGGAAGCGAGGCTTAGCGAACTCTTTCACACTGTGATCAAGGCGTAAAGAGAGGAGTTGCACAAACTAACATTTTGCTCTTGGAAATGAAGTATCAGCAGAAGAGATGATGAATCTGCTAATTGTTCCATTGTTCTCGCCCGCTTGCAGCACTGGCACACACCCCTTGGTCACCCAAAGAGCATCTTTTGTATGTGTATGAAAAGAAAAATGGGCAGGACCCTGAGGAATATAAGTATGTGTGTGCATGTGGTTCTTTTAAAGAGCAGTCCCTATTTTATTATTTTTTTTAAAGCCAACATGGTGTGTCCCGTCCGTAGCCGGGGCCTGAGAGTGCGGGCAGTCTGGACATCCCAAACCTAGCCCTGTCGCTGCTTTACCTCTTTCTGGGGTCACTCTAAGCCCCAAGCAGGAGAAGGGCAAAGATGGGGTGTTTTTTCTCCCCACTCCCACTGCCAGGTTCCACACTAGCGTGTGGTCTCTGGATGCCCGCTCCAGGAGAGACCCCAGTCAGTCGCAGATGCCCTAACCTGGCACGCAGCTCCTCTCAGCGCTGGGCACCGACCACGCCCCCACTCACACCTACTTAAAGCCCAAGTCCTGACAAAACAGAGCTCTGTCCTTCCCAACACCAGTCCTGTCCTCGGTTTTCCAGTGCCCCCCACCCAATGCCTCTGCTGGGATTAGCCACCTCAGCGCGCACACACACGCCCCTACCTGCAAATGCTTCCGGAAAATTCCTGCGAGCAACTTCCCTCTTGCCTTCCCCTCGTCTATTTATGAATATCTTCCTGGTCCCCAAAGTCTGGCTCCGGTACCCGCTCTCCATGGGGTTCTTCCCGGGCCACAAGCGAGTCCGGCGTTGCGTTTCTTGAAGGACGTACAGTGCTGAGCACAGACTGTGCACACAGCCATTACAAGCTCCATACCATGAGTCTGCTCCAGAATTGTACGGGTCTTACTACCCAGTCTGTCCCTCAGGACTAATGCGCGGCTCTCTGCTGAAACCTCTGAGGTGGCACTGTCACGTTCTCTCTGTGTCTCCTGCATGTGTGCCACGCAGGACGCAGGTGGTAGGACAAATGAGCAGGCTGCACACATGTGAGACCCCCAGGCCTCTCTGCCCCACAGGCACACCTCTCCAGACCCGGTGTCTGGGAATTCTTGGGGACAGGCCTTGGGGCCGTGCTGAGTGGTGGCCCTGGGACAGCAGCACCCTGGAGGGCCTTCCAAGCCTACACCCTGACTGAACCTGCCAACTCCCCACATTCTCTCCATGGACAATCTGGAAAATGGGGGACAGGATGGGAAATACTGTCTCCTCCAGCCAGCAGCCTACAATTCCGGGGCTCGCCGCAACTCGCCAGGTAGGAGGTAACCAGGTAGGAGGATTTTGTTGCTTGTGGCACAAAATCCAGACCAAAGTCTTCAGTCGACTTCACTCTCCAATTTGTCTCTGACTCTGAAACAAGAACCCTCAATAGCCCAACAGTCCATTTGGAGGGGGACAGAAGCTGTGGCCTTAGCTGGAGGTGAAACCTCAAATACAGAACCCTCTTTAAATTCCCATTTTGCTCAGCCTGCCAAGGGCAGACGGGCACAGTGGCCCTGGGCCTGCCTGTTCTTCATGACACGGGGTCCCTTCAGCCCAACTCTGCTGAGCTGAGGCAGGTGTGAGCATCATCCCAGGTGTGAGCATCATCCCAGACCCAAACAACCAACGTGACTGCCAGCAACTCCTGGCAGTCTCTCTCTCTCTCTCTCTCTCTCTCTCTCTCTCTCTCTCTCTCACACACACACACACACACACACACACACACACAAATGCACACACAGGCACACACACGGGCGCGCGCACACACACGCACCAGGGAAGGCCTGGTCTCCCCTGGAAGATTACAAATATTGAAAGATATAGAAGGAAAAACAAGACGTTTTGCGTTTCCCCCTGGCCTGTTACCTTGCTCAGAGACCATCTGGGTCAGTGAGAGAAAATGCACCATCGTGTACACTGACCTTTATCCCCACAAAAAGTTAGAAGGTTTGTGCCCACTTTACTCTTTGTGCATAATCTTCCTTTTCTATTTTAATTAGCATGCCTCAAACAAGGACATTAGTTTCAAAGTCCACAGCAGCACCGCAAAACCATCCAAACAGACCTGTCTTTCCACCCCTTCCTGAAGGAGGGAAGGGAAACCATACTGGGACACTTGGGACCAAAGAAGGAAAAAAAGTCCCCACTTAGGTAGCAGCTGCTTCCTCAGTCTACCCACAGTGTCCAGAGACCCTGGAGAAGCCAGAGTCTAGAAGAACAGGCACAGAGAAGAAAAGGGTCACCCTGCAAGCAGCTGGGAGGCCCGCCCAGGGGCAGCAGCTCAGCAGCGAGAGGGCTGCGCCCTGTGTCGCGTGGCCCTAGCAAACTGTCTTTACAAGAGGGTGCTGGGGGGTTCTTATCTTCCACTGTGCACTGGGAAACCCACCTGCCTGGTCCCTAGGACGGGCCCACCTCTGCTCTGAAAGACAGGGACCTGAGAGTGACAGCTCACACACTTGGGATGAGCTTCAGTTACATGGAGACCATACCACGGGCAATGGTGAAACGGATACTGTTAAACTAAGATCCCACCCAGACCCATCTGGCTGCACTTGTGCAGCCTCCCATGCTGCACTGTGAGGGACAGACAGACAGACGGCCACGGGCGGGCAGCAGCAGCGCGGCGCCATGGGTTAACACGCCCCTCTTAGTTGTGGTGTCTATTTGCAAAGCTGACCTAATGCATGGCCTCGCAGCTCTCCACCCCTGAAGGGCCAAGAGGGCCACAGAAGCCTTTGTCTAGTGGCAACAAAGGCAAAGTCATGGCGGAGTGGACCCTGAAGTGACGCAGGACGCACGCCCGGCAGCCATCAGGGGCCCCGCCCACCCGCAGGGAGCTTGCTGGAGCAGGTGCGAGAGACGGGGCAGAGGGAAAGTCCACCGCCTGCCTGTAGGAGCCCCACTCAGTGCCCAGCACAAGCCCAGGGCGAGGCGGCACAGCTCTGCCCCGCCAGCCCCCACAGAGGAAGATCAAATTCAGGTTTTGACACCATAGTTGACGCTGGTCACTAGACTTCACCAGGCCGCCCCCTGGGTTCCCCTCGCCCCAAGAGTAAAACCCCCCAAAGGCCTTTCCATGACAACCCAGCTGTAAAGCAGAAAGCATTGTCATTCGGTCCAAAAACAAATCAGGTGCCATGAAAGGGGCGGCGTAGGGCATGAAGGTTCAGTTTCCAGAAATGAAAGAAGAAAAGAAAGGAGGGAGAGAGGGAGGAAGACAGAGAGAGACAGAGAGAGAGAGAGAGAGAGAGAGAGGAAGGAAAGAAAGAAAGGAGGGAGAGAGGGAGGGAGGGAAGGAAGGAAGGAAGGGAGGAAGGAGAAGCCAGCAGCCGCAGAATCACCGGGAAGGAGAACGTGTCACCAGGACACGGAGCAGAGTTGCTGAAGCCGGAGGAGCAGGATGGCAAGAAGGGTTAAATTTATGTTCCATTACAAGTCCCCTTTTTTTTGGTTTCATCTTCTCGGTAAAACACATAACTTAAAATGAAATCAAATATTAAAAATGACAGACTATATAAGTGCTGTGAGTAACTTCAGGTCACGGAGGGAGGGAAAGCCGGCAAGTTGTCAGGGACTATCTGTCAGAGTGAATTAGAAACAATCAACAGAGACTGAGGGAAGGCGATTGTTATTAAGCAGCGGGGCTGTGAGCAGGCTGCCCAGATGTGGCCATGCATATAAAGGACAGGAAACAGCAGCTTAATTCAGGAAGCCCTGGCGCACAGGGCAGCAGACAGGAGAAGAGTCCTTTGTCGCTAATAAGCTGGAAGTTACTTTGATAACAGCAGGGTTAGGCCGGAGAATAAAACACACTGCTTCCACTCCCGCACACCATTAATATCACGGAAACGTGGTCGGAAGGACTGAGCCGCCCGGGCGGGCTGAGACAGCGGCCTCCCCACGGCCGGACACCAGGCCCCAAGGCCCCATCTCGGCCAGCGCCGCCCCTCCTGCGAGGGCTGGGCTATTTTTGGCCACATCCGACGACTGTCACCGTCCAGAAATGTCACATGGCCAAAAGAGAATCACGATAGTATTTCATTATTTCCCAGCGTCAGGCCCGCTGGTTTCGGTGGCCTGTGGGGAAGGTGTGAGCTGGGTAACCAGCCTCCATATAATGAAGTCCACGGATGCAGCAACGAAAAACAATTTTACATGCAGACAAGGCCCGATTTCATAAGAAATTACTTATGCAGGCGTTCTGCAATTATCCTGTGATACTTTCAGGCAACAGTCTGACAGCAGTTGTGCAAACAATAAAAGGATTACGGAAATAAAAACAAATAATATCACACACGCAGAAACTCCCGTTGCAAGTGGACCGGGTGAGGGGAGCCAGGCGGGGCCAACAGGACGTGGGGTCAGAGTCGAGCCAAACCCCTGCCCAAGGGCTGGCTCCACAGCAAGACCTGCAGCCCACCTGCAGGTAGCTGTGTGGGTCACCCCATCCCGGAGATGCAGGGCCCTCTGCTTGCCTCTTGGGGGCCACCAACGCATGAGGAGCAGGAAGGGATAGGCAATGGCTGGGCTGAGCTGCCTGCTATCTTCTCTCTCATACCAGGTGGCCTTCCCCTCACAGGAGGCCAGGAACTTCCCCAAAGCAGCCCACGATTGGCATGGGACGGGGTGGTTCTGTCACCCAATCCTGGGGGCAGGCATCAGGCTCATCCATCACTGTGTCCCCATACTAGACACAGGCAGGTGCCCTGTAACTCAGGCACTGGGGAGACGGAGGGTGGTGGGGTGCACAGGTCTGAAAAGGGGTGCCCTGACCCCCTTCCCCAGGAGTGACATTGGACGACCACCTGCCCGCCTACACGCAAGGACCCTGCCCTGCGAAGGACCTGTGTGTCAGATGTGCGCCCCACTCATGCAGCCTGGACCTGGGCCTGGCCTCCCTGTACCAGGAGAATGCAGGGCCCAAGCATGAGGCCTGCAGCCTGCAAATGTGCTTTCCCTGTGGATTCCTGCGCTTCCCGAGCCTGGTGTCCTGTGGGTGGCTCAGGGCGCCACTGGCTGGTGCTTGCTGCGTGTCCACTGTGTATGTGTGTGACCCTGGGCTCATGCTGAGAGCAGAGTCACATGGCGCATGCTGCGGCCCACCCAGTCCAGACACATGTGTGTTGCCGAAAGTATGTTAAAAACTGAAATTAGTGGGCCAGCCGAGTGGCGCGATGGTTGAGAGCTGGCTTCAGATGCAAGAGGGCCCCAGTTCAGATCCCATATATGAGGGCCAGTGGCACTGCCCTCTACAGCTAAGAGGCTGAACAACAGCTCAACCTGGAGCTGGGCTGCTGTGAGTCGCCGGCGATGGCGTAGGCTGCAGCCCATGTGGCAGTGGGTTGCCATGGGCTACCGTGTGTAGCCAGCAGCCAGCGTGAGGGTCCAGCAGCCGCCATGAGCGGCTGTCCAGAAGCGGGCGACTGATCTGCCTTACCCGGGAAGAGCGCAGTGATGGTGCCAACTTGGGCCAGTGAAGCAACGTCCTCCACAACTAGACTGAAGAACAAAAAGACAGCAACTTGTCTGTTCCCCTTCCCCGAATTCCCCAAGCTGTTCCCTTCCACTAATTCCCCAATGCTGTTCCCATCCCCCAACTCCCCAATAAAAATCTTTATTAAAAAAACAAACCAAAAAAAACCTGAAATTAGCTGCAACACTGGGGTGAGTGGGGGAAGGGCTGTTTTACTTTTCTTTCCTTAAAAACTATGACTACCTGGGAAAACTCTGCCCACTTCCCCAAGTGGCTGCAATTGGTGAGAGCTGAGCGGCCCCTCCAATGGGGTCAGCTCTCCCCGGGCGCTCTGCACACACCCGGCTGCAGGCACTGACCATCTGGACCCTGAATGTGGGTTTTAGACAACTCCCCAGAGAGAAAGGAGGCCTGCCCAGGACACAGGGTCACAGGCTGGGCCAAAGCCTCTCTGGGTGGCCCCCTCCCCAGTCACAGCCTGGGGCAGAGTCCAGCCCTCCTGGGGCTGAGCGGGCTTCAGCACTGGTCACGCGCGTCCAAAGCCCCCAGGGTTCTGTGGCCCTGCAGCACGCCCACCGGAATGCCTGGATGCGTGCTGGGCGTGGGCGAGCCTGGGCTTTGCAGTCGCCACGTTCTGGGGAATTTGGAGAGCATGTGGGCTTTCTGTGCATCGGGTTTGCTTAAGCCAAAGAGCAACAAGTTCCACTGATGACAAACAGCAGAGGCGAGGGGTTTGCCTGCGGACCACTCGCGCTGTGCCAGGGACTACACGGGGGGCTGTGGGACTGCCAGACAATAGAACACAAGGCCTGCCCCCTCACACACACACACACACACACACACACACACCTCCTTCCAGCTAAGAGTGGCCCCCAGCTGTGCAGCACTGCCTGAGGGGTGGCCTGTTTTGTACAGGTGAAAACTGGGCGGGGCACATATGTACCTGGGTCTCATCTGGCTCAGCCGATGACCGATGATGACTGGGTGGCGAGACCTTGGGAGAGCCCCCACGCTACTGGCCTCGGTCTCTCTACCCATCAAATAAAGGTGGCTTTGATCACCAAGGTTCCTGCTGGCCCTGGAGATCTGTGGGTCTAAGTGACGTGGAACTCCTGCACAGGGCATTGGCTTGACCACAGCACCCGGGCTGCCCAAGGGAAGAGAGGCCTAAAGTGTAACCACCAAGAATTGTTACCCATCGCTATTGAGGGCTGCAACGAAGTCTGTGAAACCACCCCAGGAGCCGGAGCTGCCGGAGCCGTTCCTGTTCCACTTCCGGTTGCAATCAATAAAGGCCCTTTGTACGGTGGGGAAAAAAAAAAGAATCGTTACCCTTCACTCATCCTGCCTGTTATTAGATGACCTTCCTCTCATGAACGCGAGGAGCCTGCACAGGCTGCGGCAGATCGCACCCCATCAACAGAGCCCCAGAAGCCTTCCCCCTGCAGCGCTCCCCAAGCCCACAGCTGGGGGGCTCGGGCCGCCTTGGGCTGCACAGGAAGCTCATGCTGGTCACAGGAGCAGCCATGGGGCACTGTCATGCATCCCCAGTGCAGCTGGCCAACTTCCCCGCACCCATGGGGCCTGTGTGCCCGACTCCCAGCTTGGACAAGTCACCAGGACGTCCCTCGGGCCACAGTGAACAGCACATCAAGAGCTGCTTCAAGCCACATGCAGAATTCTCACTGGCAGCATCCCCAGCCTGGGAAGGGGGCGCTTCCCCAGACGCCCCTCTGGTTAAAAGCAACACACACATAAAGGAAAGCACCTTCCCGTGGTCTGCGAAGCCACACCCCTCCCCAGAGCTCCCTGTGCTCCTGCCTCGCTGGCTGCACCCCAGGCCCTTTGCACGTGCTGTGCCCTCTGCCAGGCATGCCTTTCCGCCAGACCTTCACCCGGCTGGCTTCTCCACGTCCTTCAGACCTGTCGCTCCCAATGTGCCTTCCTCAGGGGGCCGTCCCTGAGCACCCACCCCTTCTCAAGTACAGAAACCCCCTTCCCCTCCCTCACCCCAGGCGTTTACCACTACCTGACACCATCTTAGCCATGTGGCCTTGTTTTTTGCTTCCTTCTCCCAGATGTGAGCTCCCTGAGGGCAGGAAGTCTGTCTGTCTACACCCGGGCAGCTCCACGGCCAAGGGACCAGGCTCCAAGGTCAGGGCGAAGCACGCTCAGCCCTTGACCTTCCCATCCGCCAGCTGTGTGACCTGAGGAAGGCCACTTCACTGACCTCAGTTTCCATACCTGGAAAATGGGAATGACAGTATCTGCCTGCTAAGGGACTGGGGGTGGGGGTTGCGCTAAGATGGTCCCCAGGACCTCCAGCCAGAACCTGCTCCACCCACCCTCCCTCTCGGGTCAAGTCAGCGCTGACCGTGGTTTTCTCCGGGGCACAGCGAGGATGACGGATGCACATCCCACCGCAGTCAGCGCTACGGGGATTTCGCAGGGCTCTCCCTCCCCGAGCCTGAGCTCTCCTGGTAGAGATCAAACCCGACGCAGAGCCCCACACACGTATGCAGGGCTTATCATCATTATCACACAGAAATTACAATTATTCACTCCTCCTCTGCGCTCCCAAAGCACCCCCAGTGCAGCGTTTAACTAAGGTAATTACCGTGCGGGAAAGCTGTTGACTCATGAGTCTGCACCAGGACAGCGGGCCCGCCTGGGGACAGCCATAGCCACAGTGGGATCAGCACCCCAAGTCCACGGTCCTGCCCGTGCCTGCGTAAAGTGGGGGCCACTCTGTGTCTGTCAGGTGGAGGGAAGGCCTATGGCCTCTGAGATACTGTCCTTCTGGGCGTCACTGGGCTCCACAAGCCAGCACAGGCTCCTTCTGAAGGGCAAGGCTGAGGCGGGCGGGCAGCCAGGCCAGGGGCTGTGCCTCCGATCCCTGGGCTCACCAGAGAGCCACACTGTGACGGGACCTTCAGTCGTTGTCTGATGTGTGTGGCAGGTTCCATTCCTGACAGGCTGCTGAGGTTTTCTATGCAACAGTCCACATCGAAGCCAGCCAACGGGGTGGCCATTGCAAAGCCGCATTCATACAGAATTCTACACACATGTTTTAAAAGTCCAGTGCCCTTTTCAAAAGATTGGGAGGACATCGGTGCAGAGAGGTGGGAGCCAGAGTCCCCGCCAGGGACCTTGAAAAGTCCAGAAATGGTCCAGGGTTCTGGGGATAGGGTCCAGCTCCAAGGCCGGTGCTCCTGGGCTGCAGGGGCTGCAAGTCAGTGAGAGACCGGGAAGGAGGCGCCTGTGAGCTCTCCTCCCATCTCTAGGCCCTGTCCCCTTTCTGGTCTCCAGGGCACAGAATTTTCTCCCAACTATGAAGTTCCAATCCTACTTCCAGGTCACATGACCCCCAAACCGCGGCGATGCACATCTTCCAGGCAGGGACGTCTTCCCGCCTTCCTGCGCCGATCCCAAGGACATCGCGTCTTTGTTCCTCATCTGCTCTGAGGCCCGAGTCCGCCGAGGCGACTCACTCTGCAGCGTGCACGCCTCCGAGGCAGAAAGCCCGGCCAGGCCGGCGCCACCGTCCGTCTGTCCTAAGGGTCTTAGCCACCGCGCGCAGGACGGCTACGTATCCTTCACAGAAGGGGCTCCGGCCGCTCCAGCCCCCCCCCCTCTCGGTCTCCCCACCAGGTCAGACCCAGCGGTGTCTCCTTGTCTTCCCTTTCCATCCCAGTGCGGGCCAAGGGGACGTGGCAGCCCGCTCGCCATGCCACCTCGCCCACCTCAAGAGGCGCGGAGCTGCAGTGTCGCGGGCCCAGCCGGCGCGCTGCTCCCCGGGGGAAGCAGCCTCGCCCTTCGCTCCCTACCTGCAGCCTCGGCCGTGAAGCCGAGCGGGGCCTCCAGAAACCTGAGCATCCGCGCGGCAGAATCCTTGCCATCAATGTAGCAGCTAGATATTGCGAGACGCCTAACTCCCCCATCTGTGTTTTGCCTCCCAAGAGGGAAAATAGTCTTCACAGACGTTCCCTTATCTGGCAGGCAAGTTCTAAACCTCACTGGCAACCACAGGCTTGTTTTCCCAAGCAAACAGCTATGGAACCAAAAATCGTTCTGCCTGCGATATGCTGAGGCGGGAACTAGCCAACAGCTCAGCCTGCGGGCGGCCCCCATCGCCAGAGGTCCCCAGTGCGCCCAGGAGCCGGGGCTGGCGAGGGAGGCCCAGCTGCTGACCAGGCCACCACCCACCGCGCCTTTTCCTGAACACGGATACACCCGCCACAAAGCTGGTGGAAACCACCCACCCAGGTATGAAGGCAGCACTTCCTGAGTCACGTAAAGGGGGTAAAAGGAAGGCAAACGCCCACGCCTTTTGCCACAGGCACCGTCTTCCACCAGAGTACACGAGGCAGAGGCACCGCCGCCGCCCTGGGCCCTGCCGCCGAGCGGGCCGTGGCGCCCCCCACCCTCACTCCGCATTGGCCAGCTTTTCCCTGCACACCTCCCAGCCCCTCCCACTCTTCATCCCAGGACCCTGCACCCGTGCAATTGCTAATAAACCAAATCGGATGATAACTGTGGAAGCCTAATTGATAGGGGCCTTTATCGACTGGCCTTGATGTCTATCTGAGGTTCTCAACAGCCAAGATTTAAATGTTTCATTTTATTTTTAACTTTCCCTTTTCCACATTTCAGCAATGTCAGGCAGAGAGGTATGGTTTTACTATCAGAAAGAGTCATGGTGCAGAATAATTTATGACTTCAGCTTGGGCTTTCAGAAAAGCTATTTCAAATCTTCACTTTGATTTGGTTGTATCAAAACTACTCAAAATAACAGCGGCACTTTCTTGGAACCAGAATATGATAGCAGCTCCTCAGGATTTCAAACCGAAGCCTCACATTTATCCCAGAAGAAAACTTGGGAAAGGAATTAAGCCACAGAGGGGAACACGACATTTTTTCACGACTCTTTTGTTCCCCTCCCACCCAGCCCCAAACGCACACAAGCCTCCCCCGTGGGAAAAGGTCCTGCCAGCTGCCACTGGCCCGGAGCTCCTTGGGCAGGTGGAGGGCCCCTACCTGGGAGGAAGTCCCTGGCTGGGAGGAGATGGAGGGGGGCTGTTGGGTTAAAATCTGTGTTAGGTCAACGGGACAAAGCAGGAGGCAATGCTGTGTGTCCAGGGCAACAAGCTCTAATAACGTAAGACTTACCTTAGCAGCTTAACTGCATACTTGTCTTAAGGGCTGTCAGTCTGATGAGAAATACCCCAGCAAGGATGCCACCGATCCAGGCACTGACAGATTGCCAGAGGGGCGTCCCGGGTCCCTATCACAAAAGAAAATAGAGAAAGAAATGATGTAAAGTGAAATGTAACAAATTCACCAAATCACAGCACTATGCAGAGGTCAAGGAAATTCAACGGAAAAGGTTAAAGATGAAATCAAACCCGGTGTGTGAGAATGAAAATCCATCCCAATGCAAGGCCACCGGTGACGTGCGGTAGACAAGAAGCTAAATACTGCCTAGCACTGGGATCTTTCATTTTCATCAGATCAATAAAAGCTTATATTTATCAGGACTCCAAGCAGCTGCCACTTCTGACAACCTCCACTTTATTTCCTCACTCCTTGCGCTGTATCAGGGCAAAAAGGAGCGGAGAAGCCGCTTTTAATGCTATTTACACCTGAAGACACAATTCCATTAAGAGGTCCTGTTTTGTTAAAGAACCAGGGATTGATATGATTCTATTGGCAGGAGCGGAAAGCCCCTTTGTTCTGCCCCCATGCCCTCTCCTCCGCAGCCCAGACCAGCAGGAACATTTCCTAACACCAAGTCCATGCTAGCACTTTTTTGTTCAAACTCACCATTTACAAAGAGAGAAAAGGCTTTCTGCTAAAACAGTTACCACTCTAATCATCTGTACAACAATATTTGCTATCAGGCATTCTAAATAGATTATCACCAGTCCATCTGTGTCATTATTGATTTATAAGGCTTTAAGCAGCTTTAGAACGGAGGTTTTCCCACTGAAGGGTTTCTTGTCTAAATCAGGGCTGCGCTCAAATACAGCAGCCATCACTCAGGATATTGTTCTTAAAATCATAACAAGAAGGAGAAAATGATAAATTGCTTGTAATATACTGATCCAAACTGATATGCAAATCTTGTTTTTTAAATATATTACTTGAGTAAAAAGAGGCATCATTAACATATGAATGCTATATGCAAATGACGGTGACAGAGCAGATGTTGGCGCATGTAATTGACCTATATGTGAATTGCATCAGAACCCTTAACTCTATTAATTCACTACCCAGTAACTAGATATTGTCCAAAAAGTACATTCTTTGAAACCATATACTGGAAGCAGAGCTGACAGGGTTCCAAGGATTCTGAAACAAGGTCACTGTCACTAGTATTTTGCTGTCATCTGCATTCCCCTTCTTATGGATGACATCATCATGGGGCCGTGTAAATCGATCACTTAATAGCATTTAGAAAATACTGCAGTGGGGAACAGGTTATAAAAAAAAATGCCCCAGTTTTATTCTTTTTCTTGGCAGAAATGTCATACCTCTTAAACTGAGGGTTTGTGCATGAGTGCACTGTGAAACACACAGATGCCATTTTATTCCCCGTCTTTATTTTTCCACTTCTTCTCAGAATGACATTAAATTGTATTAAATAGCCTTTTGTCCACAGGGCACAGACCACCCCGCATATGATAATGTATTAATGCCCCACGTTCCAGCCACTGAGCTGAGACATTCTGAGACTTGGAGGATAAGTATGAAGCACCATTGTGTGTACAGCCTGCTAACGACTGTGACACATACTAATAGAAACATACCTAATAAATTACTGCTTTCAGGTCTAGCAAGCTGACATTTCTCTGCAAGGGACAATTTTATATTTGTGGCACAGAACAAAATTGCTTCATATGAAGCCACTGTGGATTAGCATAAAAATTAACACTTAAATTTCAGCTTATTTTCCACCCTCTCCTCCTGCCACAACAATCAATTCCTCTTATAAATCTGATTAGATTTTATGATGCTTATTATTCAGAGCATGTCTCAACACAGCATTCACAGGCTTGAAGACTATTTGTTTAAATAGAAAAAAGAAGCAGATAAATCTATAGGTATTTTTTATTACCCCATTCCCCACCAGTTTCTTTCTCATATTGTAACATCGGTAATTGATTGCACACATTAATTAACATGTAAGGTAGAAATTCTGCATTATGCATGATTTATTTTCCTATCTGGCGAGTAGGTTTGTCTGCTGCCCTTGTGTTTCTAGGACGTTGGGCTCGATTCTGGTCCAGACATAAATGCCGATGCTCATTGCTCCTGAAAGTTATTAATGTCAGATATGAAATGAGATTTTTGATTTCACCTGCTTACTAATCCACAAAAGCTGTTTTGAGTGATGCAGGCTTAAACGCCGAAATTTGAAATGATATATTGCTATATCTGATAACATGCAAATATGTTCATTAGGCATAATTTAGCAGGAGAGAATAGCAACACTTTTATAACAAGTCTAGGTCAAAAATGGTTGTTAATTAAACACGTCATGAAAAATGGCATTACAAGGAGACTGTCCAGCGGACACCAGGCTTTCTAATGATATGTGTTGATATGTGTCCGACGCTCTCCACTGAAACGGAGGGGAAAAGAACTTTCCGAGCGTGTCACATATGCTAAAGGAAGGTGAACAAAACCATACCCACAGTAAGAACCTCAAATCGGCCACGTATTCTTCTTAGATTTTAATGGTAACAGGCTATACTTCTCCATTTGAAGATGACATTTCACTCTCTGTCTTAGTAGCTTCGAGTGATTTATATGGTTGACTCCTTCACAAATAAACCAGAAAAGAAATTAATATTATACCCGGCCACACTGCTGGCTGCCCTGAGTTTATGGCTGTGTGTTTTAAATCAAGTAGAGCGATAAGCCAAAGAACAGTTGGACGGTGAGGGCAGGGAAGGGCGGGGGCTGAGGTGGACAGAGGATAAGCACAAGGAGGAAGGTGTGCGCCTTGTCAAGAGGACGCTTCCGTTGCCTAGGGAACCAGGGCACAGTAAGGACTCTTCTGATTGGCCAGGAGTTGAAGTTCTAGGAGGGCAGGCCTCTGATACACAGGTAAACAGGCCACCTGAGCTTGGCTTCTGGCGAGGGGAAGCTTCATGAGTCTGGGGGAAGGAGAGGACCTTGATAATACAGTCTAAAGGCGGGGGGGGGGGCAGGATGAGCTTCCAGCGGGCCCCCAGGAGGCCTTCCTGCAGGGAGGAAAGCGCTTCGAGTGGTAAAGGCTGGACACACCTTCTGGTGCCAACAGGTGCCCCAAACAGCCTGCACGTGTGAAAGCCATGCACCCGTGTTCTAACTTATCGAAAGGGTCCTTGCAGCCAGATCTACAACACAGTCTGTAAAGCAGAAAGGCTCAGGTATGCGTTTGGAGTCACCCATGGTAAAGGAAGCTGAGTGTCAGAGCAAACGGCCATCTCAATCAGCCAAAAAACATCCCCATGTCAGCCCATCAACCTCTGTTTGCAACATCAACTCGGAGCTCCATGCCACCGTTACCGCTAATCCTTACTCACTTGGCAGAGGCAGGTCCCTCCTCAAATAGCTCACGTCCTAGTGTAAGACACTCTCGTCCTCAGCCTGGCTTGTGGCCAATGTTACTACTATTGCTAGAAATCACACCTCGTATTTTCTTCTAGGAGTTTTATGGTCTCGGGTCTTTATTTAAGTCTTTAATCCACTTGAATTTGTTCTTGTATATGGTGTAAGGAGGTGGTCCAGTTTCATTTTTTTGCATGTGTCAGTCCAATTTTCCCAGCACCATTTACTAAATAGATTATCTTTACCCCAATGTAAATTCGTGCTTCTCTTGTCATAGACTAACTGCCAGTATATGCCTGGATTTAATTCTGGGCTCTCTATTCTGTTCCACTGATCTATGTGCCTGTTTTTATGCCAGTACCATACTGTTTTGATTACTGTAGCCTTGTAGTATGTTTTGATGTCTGGTAGCGTGATACCTCCCACTTTGTTCTTATTTCTCAGGATTGCCGTGACTATTCGGGGTCTTTTTTGGTTCCATATAAATTTTAGGATTATATTTTCTATTTCTGTGAAAAATGCCCTAGGTAGTTTGATAGGAATTGCATTGAATCTATATATTGCTTTAGGCAATATGGACATTTTAACTATATTAATTCTTCCTATCCATGAGCATGGAATGTTTTTCCACTTGTTTGTATCTTCTTTTATTTCTTTCTTCAGTGTCTTATAGTTTTCAGAGTACAGGTCTGAGACCATAAAACTCCTAGAAGAAAATATAGGGTCAAAAATTGCAGACATTACCCTGAGCAATGTTTTTACTGATACATCCCCACGGACTAGGAAAGTAAAAGAAAAAATAAACATATGGGACTACATCAAACTTAAAAGTTTTTTCACAACAAAAGAAACCATCAATAAAACAAAAAGGAAGCCTACTGAATGGGAGAAGATATTTGTCAATGATATACCTGATAAGGGGTTAATATCCAAAATATATAAAATGCTCATGCAACTCAACACCAAAAAAAAAAACAACGCAATTAAAAAATGGGCAGAGGATATGAAGAGACATGTCTCCAAAGAGGACATACAGATGGCCAACAGGCAAATGAAAAAATGTTCAACCTCACTTAGCATCAGGGAAATGCAAATAAAAACCACAATGAGATACCACCTCACCCAGGTCAGAATGGCTATCATCAATAAATCAACAAACAACAAATGCTGGCGAGGTTGTAGGGAAAAGGGAACCCTGGTGCAGGGTTGGTGGAACTGCAGACTGGTGCAGTCACTCTGGAAATCAGTATGGAGGTACCTCAAAAATCTGGAAATGGAACTACCTTATGACCCAGCAATTCCACTCTTAGGTATTTATCCAAAAAAACCCAAGACATTAATCCGAAAAAATATATGTACCCCTATGTTCATTGTGGCGCTATTCACAATAGCTAAGACTTGGAAACAACTGAAATGCCCATCGGTAGATGACTGGATTAAGAAACTTTGGTACATTTACACAATGGAGTATTACTCAGCTATAAAGAAGAAGGAAATAGTACCACTTGCAACAATATGGATGGAACTAGAGAACATTATGCTAAGTGAAATAAGTCAGAGAAAGACAAATATAATATTATCTCACTTATACATGAAATCTAAGGAACTGAATGGATGGGAGATATGGATGGAGATAGTCTCAGAGACACAGAGGAAGAACTGAGGGTTGCTAGTCGGGAGGGGGTGGGGATGAAGGAGAAGGGGAAGGGACGAGACAATACAAATCAGTAACTACAATATGGCCTCAGTGATAGAAAAGACAGTCTGGGGAATATAATCAATAATGTTGTAACTATTTTTTAGGGGGCCAGATGGACTCATCTTGTTAGGGAGACCACTTCATAGTCTGTGTAGAGGCCTGACCACCGCACTGTATTTCTGAAGCTGATGTAGAATAACATTGTATGTCAACTATAATTATATATACATATAGTCACAGGACGTGGAGTAGAGTGTGGGAATGGAATCAATGGAATTGTAATAGATAAGCATGATATCAGGGGGGGAGGGCAGTGGATGGGGAGGGGGGTTGTTACTTTGGGACAGTGAAAAGGATAACTATTGAATTGTTCTGTACACCTGAAACTAACAATAATAATAAAAAAAAGTATCTGCTGTAAAAAATAAAAAAATAAATAAATAAATAAATAAATAAATAAATAAATAAATAAAAATTCATCCAGATCTGAAAAAAAAAAAGAAATCACACCTCATCTTTGGGTTGTGTTCTATGGCTTCTGTGCTATCAAATACAGGATCTCAACCAGTGACGCAGGCACCACAGCGTTCATCCCACCTGTCTTTCAGGGACAAAGTGACACTCGAAAACAAAAAAGTGGACGGAAACTCTTCGGCAGAGGAAGAGAAGGAAACGCTAGTTCTGCATGAGCCTTGACAGTCTCTTATTCCCACTTGCCCGTCACTGCGTTCCCCGCCCATGGCACTTCTGCCCTCATGAGATTATGGGGACAGACAGCCCCTCCTTCCACTCTGTCACACCACAGCCCTGGTTCCTGGACTACGCCGTCTGCTGCTTCCCGTGAGGGATTCTCCCAGTCTACAATCCAGGAGCAGCCAAAGGATGGTGCAAGGTCACAAGACTTATTGAGGGGGCCCCGGGGTGCCCACAAACTCTCAGGCCATGATGAAGGCCGAGGGAGGTGGGCCTCAAAGACACCGGCACACAAGTGACATCTGGGTCCCATTGGCTTCGCCAATAATTCTCCCTCAGGGCCCATGGCCCTATTTACCCAATGTCATGTGTCTCCACACCCAGTGATGAGAAGGGTGCCCAGAGTCAACCAGCGGTCATGGCTAAACCATGCCACGTTTCTCCAGAGGTGTTAATGAATTTCAAAGTGTTGGGTTCATTGAATGAATGAATGAACAAATAGGTTTATGAATAAGCGAATGAATGCACACAGGCATGCGTGAATGGATGAGTGGATGGACAGATGAGTAGAATGATGATTGAAAGAGTTAAAAAAGTAATAAATGCTTGAATAAATGCATAAATGCAAAAATACATATGTAAATGAAAAACTGCCTTATGCATGAATGAAAGGACTACCACTGGTATCTTTTTAATGAATAAGTATATACATGAGCTCGTACAGCACGCCCACCTAGTGGGCTGATGTCAGATACAAGAAGAAATAGGAAGTAAGGTCTTGTTTACTGTTAGGTGTTTGGTCACCCATCCTTGGCCCCCTTCCTGTATGTCAAAACACTCAAACTCCGAGAGATCCCTGTGGGATTCTGCAGAGACCCTGAGACTCAGGAGAAGGGCGGCAGCGTCCTGGCCTCCTGTCACCTTCGGGATGGAAGACTCAGCTGTTTCTGTCCAGGAGATGCCTGGCTTTGGCCAGTCCTGCACCTGCTGCCATTGGCAGACTCTCTCTGGGAGGCGGGAGTCATGGCCATCAGGGGTACACACCCTAGCCCAGTGAGCTCCAGCACCGGCACCGAGACGTCGTTTCTTCATTTTTAGAATGGAGATAATAGATCTGAAAGTGTTTAGCTCAGGGTGTGGCAGCGGAAGGCCACTCAGCTACCTGCCACCACTGGCTGATACTGGTGGGCGGCTCTGTCCTGTGGGTCTGAGCCCCCTGCCGGCAGAGAGCATTTTGCCAAGTGGGCGTCCATCTATTTAACAGGACTCTACGGTCAATCTTCGTGATGCTTTGCTCTTCTGTGAAACTTCATTTCTCCTCTGCAGAACCAAGGACTTGGTCTAGATCCTCGTGTTTTCACCGTTTTCTAGCAGAGTCCTTTTCCAAGCAAACCTTCCCACGTATGAGCTGACAGAAGCACGACTTCTCCAGCCACAGCTGCACAGGGGACCCAGGGGTCCTCCCCTTCTCTTGGCGACAAGGCCTCTCCTTGCAACACCTGGAGTCCTGCGGAAGCCAGTTTGAGAATCGCTGGACTGGAGGCTTCCTGAGGCCAGGAACTTGCTGCTCTGTGGCAGCAGCCACGGTGGCCTAGAGGGCGTGTCCTAGGGGCCTGGGGTCAGCAGGGC
Organism: Hipposideros armiger; assembly: GCF_001890085.2. NCBI lineage: Eukaryota > Metazoa > Chordata > Mammalia > Chiroptera > Hipposideridae > Hipposideros > Hipposideros armiger. The sequence goes on from NW_017731354.1 coordinate 1,717,894, forward strand.
AGAAAGCCACGCCCAGCCCGGGCATCCTGTCTGGTGCGCACAGGGGCACAGAGACTAGCAATGCCTCCCCACGTGGACGGGCTCCCAGCCCCGATGAGCCACCTACTCCTTTCTTCTGCCTCCAGCCCTGTCACCAACTCCCAGCTAGAGGCCAGTCCCCTTTCGAGGCCGGTGGACCCAGACCCAAGCACGACCCCCAGGGTGGCCCTGCCTCAGACTGTCAGGGAGAGTAAGAACCTGAGACGCTCCCTCAAACAAACCGGCCGTAAGACAGTCAGGGTTCCTCTCCCAGGAGGAAGACACGCAGTCACCTGAAATGTCTACTTTTCCCTTAACTAGACTGGGGACGGCGAGGCCCAGGTTTCACTCACTGGCACCTTTACCTTATCACCGTACCTGCACCATTTAGTTATGCTTTTTTCTTGAAATTGACTCAGATTTCTTTAAATCAATTTGCTGCAAATAGAAATGTTATACAACACTGCTGTAAGTAAAAGACCATATTTATTCCCCATCTAAATATGTAAGATAGATACCTAACTCGATCAAAGAGAAACACATCTGGCCACGGTGAACCTGAAGTCTCCTCGTAGCGCTGTGGAAACCGCGGGAGCGGGGAGCGGCCCCGGGCGTGAACCCCCCTCCATCACACTCTGGCTGTGGACACCTAAGAACCCGGGTGAGCCCAGTTTCCTCACCTGTAAAATGGGGGTCGTGGTAGTACCTATCTCATAAGGTTGTCACAGGAATTAAGTTAAATGAGACCCTTAATAAACAAGTAACTGAATGAGACAGCATGCCAGCACATAGTTAGCTGTTGCTCTTATACTAAAGACAAGCCAGCAGGAGGGGGCCTTAGAGAGCTGGCCCTCTATTAGGTGTCCCCCACAGGATGGATGGGGACTGACCTAGACACTGCACTAGACAAGCACAGACACACAGGACGAGGTCACGGGCTGAGATCGGCAGCCTGGCCTCACGCAGCCCTGCCGCCAGCTCACTGTCTGAGCTCGGGAATCCCTTCCCGTCAAGCCCTCGACTCTCCCAACTGTACATGAAGAGGATAGAACCCAGGGGTCTCCAAAGGGACCTTCTGACCATGGGGAACTTGAGGCCACCACATGCCCAGCCTTGGTAAAAATAAACAGTCCCCCACCCTGCTCCAGCCCAGGAGAGAGACTCGCTCAGTCCGCAGCTTCTCGGGCGCGGCAGGCCCCGGTGAGGGCGGACTCAAGAGCTCACAGCCCCTGAGACGTTAAGGCCCAGCGATGGCACAAGGAAAGAATGATGGAGGCGCCAGGGCTCCAGTATGGCATCTGACATAACTGGGGGCAAGCCAGGGGTGCAGGTCAGCGTGACCCAGCGCCCGCTGGGCCCACGTGGATTCTCGCCCCGAGTCCCAGCGCAGCCTTGCTCATTCCTCAACAAGGTTTGCTCGTGGTCATTACAACCGCCCCACCCCCATATCACCTGTGAAAGGATTGAAACAGCGGCACTTTATTGGCTGCACTTGGGGGTGCCCAACCCCGTGTCCTGTCGGTGAGACGTTCTCAATAGACCTTTGCCCTGAGCAGCCCGGGTCCTCCCCCGCAAGCACAGATTCCCCGTCCTCGTTTTCACAAGAACCCATCTACAAAAGTTGATCAGCTTCCTGGATACAAGAAGGGTGCCCCCCAAAATCCGATGGAAACGTTGGGCCTCCTGCATGGCCAAAGCTCACTACATGTTGGACTTTCTATCCCACTGCCCAGAGGCCCCTGGGTTCCTCTGGGACCCCCACTTGGCAGCCCTCTGTGCACATCACCCCCTCCCACCCTGTCTCTGGACGGGCGCAGGGTACTCAGGCACCCCCAGGCCCAGCCCCCAACACTGCGGGAGGGAGGGCCTGAGAAGCTCCTTAGACTCGGTCCGCTGAGCTGTGACGGGTGTTTCGGAGACATGACCACCCAGAGCCCAGGAACCACTAGGTGTGGCTTCTGGGAAAACACCCCCCACACAGAGTTCCCTTTGCAGCCATAAACACATGCTCTCTAAAATAGGCAATGTTGAGTCTCGGGTACGAAATGAGGGTGTGCAGCCAGCACTGTTTACAGTGTGCTGGGTCCCGGGGACTCGCAAGCCTTTTTCCAGAAACATTCATGAGAAAGGCGCTTTCTCAGGAGTGGGCGCTTGTCTTGCCCCCAGGCGATCTGGGGTGATGCTACCATAGAAGGACTTAGCCGGGGGCCCATGTCTGTCCCCTGGGGGTGGGCACAGCGCACAGCCGGGGCAGTGCCCTGGGACAGGCTGAGGCAGGGACCCACGCGCGCCTGCCCTTCAGTGAACTGGCTGGTCACGGTGGACGGGTCATTCCCAACGCGTTCTGGCCAAGTGTGACTGCCACAAAAAAGCAACTCAGTTATTCAGGTGTTTACGGCTCTATAGCCTTTATTAAAACAAACAGGGTAAGAAAACAACAAAAAATGTTTTTTCTCATTTCATTCTATTGTGCTGCTTGGCAACTTTATTGCACATTAGTTCACAATAAGCTGCCAATAAAGTTGGGTAAAATTAAACTCATGCTGGAGTATTTTCCTCAATAACTTTTGTCAGGGTGGTTTTTATTTTCAGAAGGATCTGAAATGCGGCATTATCTGAGGTTCAGAATTTCACTGTCTGGGTAGTTACAACTTAACCCCTGAGCTTATGAATTCCAATCTCAGCTCTTTGAAAATGAGTTTGCTTTACTGTTTGCTTCATACCGAAGAGGTCTTTGTAACAGTTTGTCTTTTCCTGTACAAAAACCACAACATAAAGCCAGAATCTTCTATGCTGTAATTAGGCTTAGAAAATTATGTGATTTCTAATTTAACAGAACCTCAGAACACTGCATAATCCACAACCTAAAGTCAACATTTGTTTGAATGGATGATTTCAGGGAAATATTTTTTTAAAGATAGCATTTGTGAATAGGCCAAAATGATTCAATTTAAGATAGCAAAAAAATAAACATCTTGGAGTAAAAATAATGTGCCCTAGTAATTTGATTATAGTGAAAATCAAACATTGTGTGTTGTAAGCAAACAATGGGAATTTTTACGCCACGAAATGTTTCTCTGGCTATCTTCTATGATTTATACATCTCAAATGATCAATTCAATCACATCACCAGTAGATCAATTGCAGGTATAAGAGGTAAAACCAGAATAAATCATCATATCGCTGTGCTGGAAACGCGCAGCAGATAGAAAGGGACTGTGGACTTTCTCCTGAAACCTGTTTCCAGGCGTACCACGCACAATTTGCCACGGAGAGGCTCAATGTATACAAAAAGGCATCTGATCCAAATATGCTAATGATTTTTACTGGTCAAATCTTAAAAGTGAGGTTTATTTTTATGAGTATGCATTAATTAACCCAGCATGTACTATCTTTCAGGCTATCTTGCCAGGGACTTTCATTTAAACATGTTTATTGTGAAATGTTTGCATTCTCCACATTTGTGGCCCACACACAGATTATTTCATACTTTCCTTCAGAGCACTTAGAAAAGTTAAAAGGAGTTATTGTTTTTGATTAATGCCATTTTGGGGCAGTTAGAAAAAAAAAAAAGAGGAGCTCCAAATCCTAGCTCTGTGTAAATTCTTTGACGTTACAAAAATGTCGGCACAGAGATGTGTGGGGGGCGGCCTTGGGCTCGTTTTGTGGTGGCCCCAGAAAACTGAACTTCATTAACTTTGGTGTTTGCGTGAACTCGTGCGGAATAGCAATGGCCCGCTATGCCGCAGCTGTCAATCACAAAGGGGGAGGCGGGCTCGCCCAGGCGGGGCGCCGCACAGATGGGAGTTCTAAGGCCCTGCCTGTCATCTTTTGATTAAGAAAAGGAAATGATTTCACTGAAAAGATATTCCCTCTTGTGTTGTTTTGTTTTAACTGAGTTTGTACTTTCCACCAAACTGGACATATTTATTGAGACGCATAAGTTACTTCACGATTACCAACATCACTGCAACCCCAACAAACTTTTTTTTCCCTTGCCAATTATCTAAATATCATAACTATAAAATAGCTTAAAACATTCTCCATACTGTAAACATCTTAGCTACAAAGCTTTGAGTGTAAACAGTGTGATGCATCAGAATGGTTTTAAGCGATGTTATAAAAACTGCTCTTAAAAACTAAACAAAAATGTAAAGCTTCCATCTGTTTTATGATTTTTCCACTGCTGAGCGGCTGCTGTGTGCCAGTTCACTGAACCATGGCTTGCTAAAGAGATTGCTGGGGTCACAGACTGAAAAAACAAAGCCCACATCTCTAATGGTGGGATTTTTTTTTTTGCATCTTCCTGACATGGCTGGAACCCAGTGAAGTGGGCCGGGCGGGACAGGGGGACTCAGGAGGAACCCCCGTCTGTGAGCTGCGTTTTATAAAGGGTGTCACCGCAGCCATGACCCGAGGTTCCTCGGGACTGTGTGTCTGCAGCCTCGACGTGCTGTTCCCTCCTCACCGAGTTTTCTTTGGGGCCCTGTAAGTGCAAGGTAAAAATAGACCACCAAGTGCCAGCCGAGGAAAAGCACCGGGCTGGCTCTAAGTCCACACGCAGGCAGGGGGCTGCCGTGCTCCCCCGCTCTGAGCCCCGGTCTGGAGTGTGGCGGTGCCTGAGTGGGTGGAAAGACCGCTCAAAGACACAAGAAAGCTGCCCTTCACTGGGAGGCTTGTCCAAAGGTGCGACTAGGCTACACGGAAAAGTGAGGGAAGGGGGAAGGAAACGGAACTGCACAAACTCAGCCCTGTGCTCAGAGGACACTGCTGCAGGGGGTCAGGAGCCCAGGCTGGGCCCAGTGCGAGCCTGTGGGGGCGGCTCCGCTGCCCAGGATGTGCCCTGCGGGCCCTCCTGACACTTGTCTCCTGAGGCCACGTCCGAGTAATCACAGCCAGCGTGACCACTGGGTTTGGGCTTCCTGGGCAGGCTACTTGGCCTATGTTTCCCCTGAGATGGAGCCACTGGGGACTAGCGGCTGCTCGGGCTCCTCCAGGAAAGGCTCAGAATGAGGGAGATGCTGCTCATCAGCCCCCCAGAACAGGCGTGCCCACGTGTCCCTGTTCTCACTGCTCACCTTTACGGAGCAGACACTCCACAGCAGGGACAGGGGTGGTGACAGCCTGCCAGGGGCTGGGGTCGGCCTGTCTCCCAAGGGCTGGCAAATGCACAGAGGACCTCCCCACACAGGGTCATCCGGCTTGCAGCTGTGGGCACCCCAAGGTGGGGGTTGCACACCGGTATCTGGGGGGAAGGAAAAGACTTAGCGGCTGGGGACGCCAAGGAGCCCACCCTGCCTCACAGGAGCAGACACCCTCCAACTGGCAGCGGCCGCCCACCCACAGCTCCAGCAGCCCGTCTGGAACGGGGCTGGCACCATCCTCATCTGCCTCTCCAACCTCTCCTCGGCACCCCCGGACTGTGGGTGTCCTTCCAGGCACCCCACAGTGCAGAGGCCTTGCAATACCGCGCCCCACAGGGAGCCCAATCCTCCCTCTTGGTGGAGATGTCCCTGAGGGGCTTTCTGGGTCCGAGCAGGAGACCTGCTATGAGCAAGGGGCTCCTCTTCCCCCCGGAATTCCAGGAAGGCCACAATATCAGTGAGCAAGGTCCTGTGGGTGTCGGGCCCTGAGGCCCACGGGTACTGAAGGGGGGCCCTTGTGAAGCAGAGCTGGGCCCCACTCCCGCTCACTGCTGCTGATGTGCGCACACTGGCCTTCCTCTGCACCACGCCCTGCAGACCGACTGACGACCCAAAGAGAGACTCTCCAAATGGTGGCCGATGGCCACTCCCCTGCCCCACAGCCCAGGTCCCAGACCCGGCCATGTGGCCAGCATCCTGCTAACCCTAGCAGCAGTGACCCCATGGGCCTGTAGGCTCTGAGGAGGCTGGCACGCTTCCGAGCACACTCCAGATTTAACTCGAGGACACTGTCCCCTTTTCTCACTGCTCCAGAACATGGGGGAGGCTTGTGCCTAGAAACAGCTGTCACCCAAAGGAGGAGGCGGCACCCGCAACTCTCCGTGAGCAGCAGCGTCAGAAGCCACAATCAGCCAGGGTTCCTTAGCTACAGAGCTCCACGGGGGAGAACGGGGGCGCGGGGAGCCTGGAGCAGGCGCCCTCGGCCTCAGGCCCCGTGTCCCCACTCTATCCTCGGGATGCTGAGGTTTGTGCAGAGGTTAACAAAACTGCCCCCACCCCACAGAGACCAAAGCAACAGTGCGACAATCCCAGGAGTAAACAGGGAGAGATGATGCCCGCTGGCGTGCGGACACGGCTCACCATGCCAGCTCCCGCGAGCCGTCGGCTCAAACCCCGGCAGCAGCCCCGTGTGATGCTATCAGCACCGCCCTCACACAGACAGGAGGAAACCGCGGCAAGGTTGCTCAAGTACGTGGCAGAGCTAGGATTCACTCCCAGGCTGCCCAGATCCGTTCTCGTAGCCACTAGGCCCCCCTGTCTATCGTCCCCAGCATCGTCACTGTCACCATCGGCGGAGGACAGGAGCTACAACGTACTGAGCTCTTGCTTGGAGCCTGGCCAGGTGCTGAGTTCCTTAAATTTCATGCATTATTGTCTTTTTTTTATTATTCACTTCAAGCCCAATAGACAGATACCAGGAAACTGAGGCTCAGACACAGCATGCAATTTTATGAAGGTCAAACAGTGAGCAGCAGCAGAGCCCAGACCTCACCCAGGCCCCGCTGAGGGACAAGTTTGTTCCAGGAGACCCGCCCGCAGGCCACAGCAGTGTCCCCACCTCCAGCCCGCTGCCCACCCATGTCAGGAGAGGAAGTGGGGCCAGGCCCGCCCGCCTGCACCCTGCTCACCCAGCGCTGAAGGTGGCTGCAGACCCGTGTGCACATCCCACTGAGGCTAACTTCAGCCATAACGAGGGTTTATGCTAAGTCCAGCGGGGGGCGGAGGTGGGGGCCAAAACGGACAGTTCATGCAGCCGGGGCTGCAGCTACTACAAACACTGACCATATTTAGGAGAAGTCAGGAGACTGGGGACGCAGCCGTTCTGCCCGGCCACCCAGCTCAGTGGGCCCAGTGGTCTGGCTGGCCGCAGGCAGATGCTTCTGTCAGTGTCCCCTCAGGCGGCCCAAGTTTGAATAGTAGGAAAGGGGACTAACTCAAAGGGCAAAGGAGAATACAAAGGAATGACATCCTGGCCACTTGCAAGATGCTGAGGCCCAGGGACAGGCCTCTGAGAAGAAGGCTTGTGGGGGACGGGCCGCGAGGCCAGCGGCCTGCAGAGCCTCCAGCCGCCCTCCCCTGTGTCTGCATGGCTCAGATACAGAAACTGAAAAATGCTGGCAGGTCAGCCTGCACTTTCCTCGAACTAATCACTAATGAAGTTTGGGGTGAGCTATTCTGAAAGCAGCCCACACAGCATAACCACACGCCGTCATCAGCGGCCGTCCTCAAATGTAATTTCATTCATAATTAAATATGAAAAAGCCACCACCTTAAAATAACATCAGGGGTCACAGCTGAACTCTCGGCCATCGTCCGTGAATTCTGCCTCTGTGACCTCTCCAAGTTGGGTTCTGGCGATTCCCGGGAACATGCCTGGACCCCAGCCTCACAAGAGCACCTGCGGTCCTGCCTGCACACCTGTGCCCACACCCCCTGCCTCTTGCACATGCCCTTCTCAGTCCTCGCTGCCTCCGAGGGCCAGGGTCAGCGTGGGCACGGTCTCTCCTAAGAAGCCTTGGGCAGCCCCAGCTGGGAGGACCCTCCGCCAGCCTCCAAATCCCTGGAGCAATCTTTTACCATCAATCCCTCCGGCAAGGCCGCTCCTGTACTGCCCCTGCGAGCAGCCTCAGCATTCCACGTGTAAGCGTCCTATTCATTCATTCATTCCGCAAATGATTACTGAGCACCTACTATGTGCCGGATGCCCGCGAACGGTCAGACATGGTCTCTGTCCCCCTGGAGAGCACCTTCCAGAGGGGCCAGATGAGGAATGCACCAGGAAATAGGCACGAGGTCTTCCCAGTGGGACTCAGTCAGGCTGGAGCCTAAACCAGCACAGGACACACAGTCAGTGCTCAGAACGTGCTGCCCAGCCCACGGCTCTAGGCAGGGTCGCCTCTTCCTTGTTCAGCCATGGCTCTGCCTTCAGAGCGCCTCCCGAATCTGCACTTAGGAGACACTCCATTGGTGGGGACGGTCGGAGCTGGGTGATGTCGCCCCTGAATCCTGTGGCTCCTAGTGGCCTAACGTGGAGCTGGAAAGGACCCATGCATGACCATGACAGAGAACAAGCCCACCCCTGCGCCCCGTGGTTAGTGGATGAGCAGAAGCATTTGAAGGCCACCCTCTGCGGACAGCTCCAGCCAGGAAGGCTGTCCACACACAAAGCAGACCAGGGAGCTGTGCAGGAAGTGCCACTCACAGCCTCTCAGCATGTGTGGCTGGGGAAAGAATGATGCCCCAGGGAGCAGGGACCGAGAGGCCAGGGAGGAGGTGCGCCAGGCGCTGGGAAGGGGGCCAAAGGGGGCAGCTCGAGTGACCGGACACCCACAGCAGGAACCCAGCACTGCCAGGCTGGGCCATGCCGTAAAGAGCGACAGGGCAGTGACAGGCTTCCAGAAGCCCACAGACCTCGAGGGGAGGGGAGACGCTGCATTGCGAAGCCAGATGGGACACGTATCAGGCTCGGAGTGACGATGTCACCACAGATCCCACTGTTGGGGTTCCGGGTGTTCCTGAGCCCCTGACATACATTATTATTGTATTTGTCTCTCAAGAGCCCCTGTCACAGGGGTTAGAAAACTAAGGTTCCCGGAGGTCAGGTGACATGTCCAAGGTCACACGGCTCATACTGGCTCAATAACCAGGTCCCGAGGCTGCTCCTTCGTACCTGTGCTAAACCCTCCGTGCTCTGGCCACATGTGTTCCTTCATGGCTTCCTCGTGTCACCCTCCTCGTCTCCTACTCAGCCTCAGCCCCGTGTGCTCTATGGAGACCTCAAAAGGATGGCCTTGGACTGAGGCCACTGGCGCCATCACGAATCACAGGGTCACCAGGACCGAGCCACATGGTGAGACAGTTCCCACAGCCTGTCGGTCACGACGGGCCCAGGCTATCGAGGAGAAGACGAGGCTCGGAGGGGAAATGGGGCTTTCACACCACGGGTGGGAAGACACGCGTCCTGATGGGAAGTCACGCAGCACTGACCGATCACGCCAGGGCGCCACTGTTCTCAGGGTCCTGGGGTCCTACCGTCCTCGTCTGAGAGGTGGGAAGGCACACACACCTGTCATGAGGATTGGACGGCAATTCCACCGGGGGCTGGCGAGGCCCTTCACGGCCTGTCCCTTCCTCCACCTCCCCCAGAGCCACACGGCTTGGGTCCCACTGTTATCAATACTCGGACCCTCAGATTTATGGCTTTCTCCTTAAAGGAAGAGAATGCTCTGGAGCCCAAGCACGGCCTTCTCGCTGGCTAAGCTGCTGCTTTCCTGGTCGCTCACAAGCTCTAACGCATGGAGCTCTCCTCGTATTGAACATGTGGGCCTGTCGCCGATCACATCCGTCGATAGCCATCAGATGGGCGGCCAGCCTGTGCACATCCTTCTATTTTCAACCTGAAGGGCGGTTTGGGGGTTTCTTTTAAATTTAACTCTCCTCATTAAGGATTCAGAGCACACCAAAAGAGTGATTTTTTTAAAAAATCATCTTTGCAGAAAAGGAGTATCAGCAAAAATAATCACTATTTCAGGCTCAACAATGAGTCTCTAATGAGGACAGCAGCCATCAGTTAAATAAACATATCATTAGGGTGAGAATGGATGTGTCAACACAGACACAGTCCACTAATTTGGGGAGGGGGGGGTCTGTGGTTAGTCTCATGGGTCCGGCTGGTGGGTGGGTCTTCCTGGGGCACAGCCCTAAGTCACCTTTCAGAGGCAGGGCTCAGGTCAGGGTGGGTGGAAGCTACCGACGGACACGTGTCAGAAGGCAGACAGCAGGGCGTGGCCCTGGGATCAGGCAGGCCTAGAGGAGGGTCAAGGCTTTCACCCAGGAAAGATCCAGGAAGCTCCGGACAGAGATGAGGAGGGTGCAGCAGGGGAGCCCCTTAGCCAGAGGGCCCACAGCCATGTTGGTCTCAGGGGTCAGCGCCCGCCTGGATGCCCAGTGTGGGCACAAGGCATCCACCCAGCTCTCCTTGGTGGCAGACCCACAAGTTACGCTTCCCTGGAGTGGAAGAGAGCAGAGATCAAGTGGGGCCCCTCTGGAGTCCCCGGCTTCTCGTCGGGGCTCCACGGTCCTCTGGAGAGGAAGCTGGCGCTCTAGCCAGGCAGAAGAGGCCTCGCGCAGCACAGAAGCACGCTTTCTCTCCACACATACCCACGGAGCACTTCCTGCGCGTCAGGCATCACGCCAGATGCGGGGTCCAAGTCGGAGCAAGACGCACTCCGCCTGGCCCTCATGGGGCTGAAAGTTACGGGCACTGACAGTGTGCAGGGAATTACAGGCTGTGACAAAGCTCTGCAGAGTAACGAACGAGGAGACCGTGGCCGCCCGGGAGGCGAGCAAGGCCGTTCCGAGGAGGGTCACTGGAGCCCAGGCCTGGCTGGGGGAGGGCAGTCCTGGCAAGTGCAGGCAGCAGGGCGCCAGCCAACAGTGCACGTGGGCAACATGGGGCGTGTCCACGCCACTCCCTGGGGAGCCACGTCCCTGAGGACAGGAGGGCCGGGGTGCCCCGTTTCCCTGGAGGTGACAGTCTGAGAGGAGCAGGGCCAAGAGGGGCCGACGAGGACGGGATCTGCAGGTTGGTGAGGGGGTGAGAAGGACCCCAGGGGGCTTCTGTTTGCTCACTGACAACAAGGTCAGCAGGAGGGGACAGCAAAGAGGAGGCAGAGTGGCCGCTGATAAGAAGGCCTTGATGTCTGTGCTCTCAACTTCATGGCGAGATCCGTCCGCTCGCCTGCGTGGTTTTCTACAGAAAAGCGGAGGCTCAATGAGCTGGTGCAGACAAGGTGACATGTGGGTTCACCCAACGCTGCAGCTTTGTCAGGAGACAGGATGAAGGAGGGAGAGGCCAGGGAGCTGAGAGGGCTGTGACTGAAACGATGGACACGGTCTCCTCGCCGGGCGACGCGCAGGAAGGAGACAAGGATGGAGAGGGACCGGAAGGAGCAGAGAGCCGATGAGTGAAGACACCGGTGATTGGAGGAAACGCAGTGACAGTGACGGGCAGAAGGGAGGGCAGTTTTCAGGGGCAGCACAGGCCTACGTGTGGCTATGGGCTGGATGACTGAGGTCCCAGGGAAGAAAAGTTGCTAGAGGTAGTACGTGCGCATACATATATATATATCCAAAAAACATTATATACATTTTAAGAAAGGAAAAAACTGTATTAAAAATCACACTGACGGGAACCACTCTGAGCACCTCTTGTAATCGCAGAAGTCAAACATGACTTGTATTCATCTTTTGGTATCGGTATATATTATTACAAATTCAATACAGTTTTTTCCTTTCTTAAAACATGTATACATTTTTTGGCGTTCTCTTGCTCTATACGTGTGTGTGTTCCATATATATAATGGAATATTACTTGACCATAAAAAAGAATGAAATTTTGCCATTTGTAACAACATGGATGGACCTAGAGGGTATTATGCTAAGTGAAACAAGTCAGACAGAGAAAGACAAATATCATATGATTTCACTTATATGTGGAATCTAAAGAAAAAAATGAACAAACAAAACAGAAACAGACTCATAGATACAGAGAACAAAGAGACGGTTGCTATTATAGATGGGGGTGCTTGGGGGGCAGAGTGAAAAAGGGGAAGGGATTAGGAAGTGCAAATTGGTAGTCACAAAATAGTCACGGGGATGTGAGATACAGTACGGGGAATACAGTCAACAATGTTATAAAACTATGTGCGGTGCCAGGTAGACACTAGACTCATTGGGGGGGCGGTGCCACTTTGTAAATTACACAAATGTCTAACCACTATGGTGCAAACAATAAAATAATAGTGCATGTCAACTGTAATTTAAAAAAATTTTTAATAAAGTAGGCCAGCCGAGTAGCTCAGTTGGTTAAGAGCTTGCTCAAGAGTTTGAGCTCTGAGCAACAGCAGTTCAAGTCCCAGCCCAAGCTGAGCTGCCGCTGAGCTGCCAACAGGTGGCAGGATGGCTCAAAAAAAAAAAAAAAATTTAATAAAGTAAATAAAAATCTCACACACATAAGTAAATAACTAACTAGGGTGCCCCCACCTGAGCCCACAAGACCCAGCCGCCGGCTCTGGCCACTCTACAGCGGCTTTGTGCCTTGGCTCATGCTTACGCCACCAAACTTATTTTAACACAATCCTATTGGTGGTATTAGCCTTTAACATGCGGGTGTTCTGATAAAGGACACAGCATTTCACTCCACATTTACCGAACTCAAAAAAATCCGTGCTGGTGCCAGGGGTGCCGGGAGCCATTCCAGAAACAGAGCCAAAAGAGCACTTACAGAGCACCCACTGTATACCAGGCCTGCTATTCAGTACTTGCAAATACAGCATAAGTCATGAGATTATAAAACAGCCACAAAAACGTATTATTTTGCAGTACTTTAGTCTGTTCAGCTCAATCCATATTTTTCGAAAATCAAGCAGCACAGTTCAATAATACCCAAATCAATTTTGATTTTTCTTCAGAAATTTGGTAGAAAGTGTCTCCCGCAAGTGCAGTAAGTTATGCCGCAGGGCTAAATATCCTGCCACAGTAATAACTCTCCATTTTCTAAAAGTGTGTGTTTTAATGGAAGTATTGGCATGACCCTCAGAACGCACAGCAGCACCGGCGGTCAGCCTCACAGCGTCTGCACGCAGCCGGGAGGCGGGCTGGTGGGCCGTCGGCACCGCCTGGGCCTCCCAAGGCCTGTTCCAAACACAGCTCCCACAGGGCGCCTCCGGGGCGTCCTGAGGCACTCTCCTGCGTGTAACCCAATTGCCACCCGTACATCGTGGATCGCACTTTACCAGCAGAATGCTGATAACCCTGCCGCCTTCTGCTTTGTACACATGCCTTCCGCTGAACAGGCTTGAAACCGATGCGTCCCCATCTCCATTCCCCACCGCCAGCCTCCAAAATTCCAACTGCACATGTGTTTACTCAAAGGTCAGAGTGCGCGCAGGACCCCGCGTGTGTCCTGCGCACAGGGTATGTTTTCGGCAAGCAGGATCGCATTCCTGCAAAGCACAAATTGTCCCTGCGAACTGACTGCTCCCGCCCTTCGAGACTCTCCTCAATGGGTCTCTGTTCTGCTCTCTGTGGGTCGGGGTGGCCCTGGCGTACAGATCTGCCCTGGCGGAGGGCAGGTGTGTGTCTCCAAACAGCCTGAGCGGACCCTGGCCCACCCTCTCCATGAAGCTGCTGCCTTCCTGACACACCAACTTTCTGAAAGCAAGCCTGAAAATTAGATCCATTTTCGTAAGATCCAAAGCACGCCCCTTGGGTAAGCGCACCCCTCCCCAGTCCTAACTCTCACTTGCCACTCTGACAGCACCCCAAACTCCGGTGCTGTGGGTGTGCGGGGGAGGGGTGGAGAGGAGGCCGCAGAATAAGAACAAGATGAAAGCAGCTGGTCGTTCTGAGAACCTCTTGATGGCCCATACTTTCTAAAGGCCACCAAACTAGATCCGAAGCATGCCAAACACCTGGCGACGCTGGCTTCAGGAAGGGCAGAGAAACCCAAACGGAACCCAGTCCACGTCTCGTCCATGCAGCGTATGTTAGGTCCAGCAAATGTCTCCCTCCTACAGGGCAGAATCACCAGCTTAGACCTTTATCTGATGCACACAGGTAGCACAAAGAACTATTTGCATCACAAAGTAATTCCCAGGGAACCTGGGCTGAGCTGAGGCTGCGTGGGCAGCTGAATACAGCACCGCCATTCACAGGGTGCACTGTGACGGAGAGCCCAGTGACCCACTGGACAGAACCAGCAGCAGGCTGTGTGTGGACCAAGGGCGCCCCGGGCTCCCAGGTCAGGGTGCATGGATGGCTTCTATTCGCCCTGGGCACTGTGCTGGGCACGCCCCAGGCACTGCTGCATTACACCAACTCCACAAAGCGGGTTCCACGGCCACTCTCCTCAAGAAGGGCGGGAACAGGCATGGAGAAGTCCGCCCTGCCCATGCCAGCCGTGGAGGCTCAGGAAGTTGGGAGACGGTGCCCATTCATACCACTGACCATGAGAGGCCAAGCCAGTTGTGGAGCTGCACCCTCCGTGCTGAGGAAGGTCGCTGGGTAGTATAAACCTGTCCCCCACCCTTAAAAGTCATTAGGACCCCTAATTCCACCCTTCAGAGGATAAACTCCTTGCCCGTGCCACAGAGGTGGCAGAGACAGAGGCCGGAGGCTGGCAGATGCCAGCGTGTGGTCTGAGAAGGCCGGAAAACCAGCCTGCTTCTCTTGGGGGCATTCAGACGTGAGTACAAAGAAACCCAAATTCCTGAGAGCTGCCCCCCCAACAAAGGGCGGGTGGCACTGCACGCAGGTCTGACTTCCAAACAAAGCCTGCCAGGAGGCTGGGGAGTAGCGACGGCACGCAAGTGTCATGTGATTTCTGTCACTGATCTTTTCACATGCAGAGCGGGGTTCATGTGTCTCCAATTCTAAACCCAAAATTGAAGACTTATGCGGAGATAATTCTAAGTGAAAATCAGACACAGGCCTGGCAAACACTGGCTTTCCTCAGAAAATAAGTGCAGCTGAGAAGAGCCTGAACTCTCTGAGGAGGGCGCGGTGAGCCGGGCACACAGCAGCATGGCCGTTCACTCCAAGTTCACAGGAACCCCGAGGACCTGTGTGTGCTCCAGCTCCCTGCCCAAGGCCAGGGGACACAGTCCACTGTCATGGACTTCAACATAACACACCCTTTAACAAAGGCTGTCAGTGAGGAGGCTAAATTGCATAAGAAAGGGTTTTCTTTACAAAAAGCCTCCCAATTTAAAAAAATTAATTTAAAAAACAAAATAGGTGTGTCTTCCAAGGGCTATTTGTCCTCTGAGGTGTGTGAGATGGCGGTGCCACCCACGTCACCGGGCCACCATCTCACGCAGGGATAACAGTTACTATCCCTTGCCCCTCTTCTCTGAGAGGTGTCGCTGCTGAAACTTGACAGGAGGCTTGAGAAGAAGCCAAGGGACATGCCAGGCTGTCTGGGGGAGAATGGCTTTGCTGTAACAATAGGGGAACCTCACCAAAGAGCTCCAGCCTCGACTGTCAGCCCCAAATCAACGCCCGCCTCCCTCAACGCTGTTCACCCAGCACTGCAGCAGCCCCCGGCTTCCTGGGCCCCCTAATTCCATAGGGTGAACCCTGAAGGCCCTAGCCGTCCCCACAGAGGTGGCAGCCCCTCACACCAGCCTCCCTCCTAACCAAGCCCCTTCGAAGAGGCTGCTTTCCCCAGCTTTGCCTGCTTGCCCAGAGCATGGCAAGAAGTCACCATCTGACCCCAGCACTATTAAATCTTTTTAAAGTTTAATCTTCAGGGGATTTGGGCTGTAAATAAAGAACACTCCACATGTAAAAAATAAACTTACATTCATGACTTCATGCATGACCCCAAGTTCAATTTCTGTTTGTGATTTAGCAGACGGGAGACAAGGTATGCAAAATGCGTCTGCAGGCCAGTGAGTGGGTTCACCAAACACATCATGGCCTCCCAGCCGAGAGGCCAGCCCCTCACTCCACATGTAGGGATATGCCTCCTGAGAGGAGAACTGACACCCAACAGCCACGCAGCCAACAGGTGGGGCCGCTGGCAGCCCAGCACCAGGACCATGGCTCAGCCCCCTCTCACTGGGCACATCGGAAGACTGCTCACATCTGGGCTGGGCCTTTCTCCAGGACCTGGCTCCAGGGCCACACTGCCACCCAGACCAAGTCCACAGAATGGGCCTCCATGGGCAATGCCAGGCCTGGCGTCCCTACAACTCTGCACCCACTCATCCCCAGACCACTGAAGTGGTCTTTTTTTTTTTAGCTGAGCCATCCTACCACCTGTTGGCAGCTCAGCGGCTGCTCAGCTCGGGCCGGGCATCGAACTGCTGTTGCTCAGAGCTCACAGTCTTGCACGAGCTCTTAACCAACTGAGCCTCTCAGCCGGCCCATGAAGTGTTCTGTGGCAGGAGTGAGGGGGCAAGTGACGCTTGGGATTCCAGCTTGAGGAGACCCCTGCAGTCAGCAGGCACCAGCCGCTGTACCCCTGAATGCCCTCTCCACAGTGTCACCCTTCCTCAGTGCTTCCACGCACAGTCTTCCTGGAGCCCCAACACAGCCCCAGACACGGACAGAACAGATGTCAGCATCCCTGTTTCCATTTCACAATGAAGAAACAGCTCAAAGGGGCCCCACAGTTAGCAGCTCGGTGCTGACTGGCCTGCAGCTCAGCTTTGGGGCCACATGCCGGCTGCCTCTCCTCCCAGATTCTGATACCCAGCTGAGGAGTCTGGGGCTGAGTGAGAGGGGGCCTCAGGGTGGGCTGAGAGCCACATTCAGATCACCTCCAACTAGACCATCCTCTGACCTTCAGGAGCAGCCTGTCGCCAGAGCCCCCAGATGACAAAGCATGGGAAAGTGAGGGGCACCTGTGCACTTTGACCCCACCCCACCAAAAACCCTCACCGCCACATAAACTGTCATTCCCTGTGGGTTAGGAAGACATGACCCTAACACCAGAGAAAACGTCTTTAGTAGGTTTCCCAGGCCAAGAGCTGGTGTGGCTGCATCTAGAAGATCAGTCCTGCTTACTGCATGACTTGGGAAGATGGGTTTCCTGCCCTGGGCATCCTTTCTACAATGAAAGGTCTAGGAGGTACAAGAGGGAATCATTATTCATCATTCACACCTCAGGGGGAATAGCACAGTCTTCAGGAAGGACTGGAAGAAGAGAAGGGATTTTGTGGGAAAAGATATGGTGTACATTTCAGGAGCAAGAGGCTCTGACTTGGTGGAGGAGGTGCAGTATTATTCTCCTTATCATCAGTGATGCCCTTGCCTGAACCCCCACTAGAACATAAGGGCAGGTGCCATGGAGTTCAGAAATGTGCACTGTATACATGCTCAAGGCATAATGGATGGATGGAGGATAGATGGATGGATGGGTGGGTAGACAGACGGTGGATAGGTGGGTAGTGGATGGATGGTGGATGGATAGATGAATGGATGGATGGTGGGTGGATGGATGAATGGATGGACGAACAGTGGATAGAAGGATGGATGACGGATGGATGGATGGGTGGATGAATGGTGGATGATGGATGGATGGATGGATAGATGATGGATATATGGATATATAGATAGATGGATGGATGGGTGGATGGATGATGGATACATGGATGATGGATACATGGATATATAGATGGATGGATGGATGGATGGATGGATGGATAGATGGATAGATGGGTGGATGATGAATGGATGGCTATATGGATGGATGGTAGATGGTGGATGGATGGATGATGGATGGATGGATGGTGGATGGATGGATGATGGATGGATGGATAGATGGATAGATGGACAGATGGGTGGCTGGAAAGAGAAATATTGGTGAGGGTAGGTGGATAAATGGACAGATGCATGAGTAGATGGGTAAATGAAGGGATAGAGGGCTGGACAGATGAATGGAAGAAGGGACAGTGGGAGGGAAAGATAGGTAGACAGAGGGACAGAAGTGGATGAACAGAGAACAGGAGGAACAACAGAGGGAGGGAGGGATTGGAGAACTGAACACCAGCCAGGGGGAGGGTGGAAGTTCTAAAGACCAGCGTCGTCACCACCAAGTGTGGCAAGAACCTGTTGTTACCCCAACTATGGAAAGGAAGACCGTCGCCCCCAGACAGTGCCTGCCTTCTCTTTCATGCTGCCCAACCCAAGAACCCTGAAACCCTGGACAGATTCATTGTGAAGCCCCCAGCCAAGTACTGATCGAGAAAGTACGTTTATTTTTTAAACAGCAATGAATTATTCAGCACTTCTAAATCCAGAACACATCAAATCTAAAACGACACACACTGTGCTTTTCCCCTTTCTGTGCATACACTTAGAAATATTCTGTAATTTCTTTAAAAAAATAAAATTATTGATTGTGGGTGAATTAGCAACTCAAGAAAGATCCAGATGCAAATGGGAGGTGGGAGGTGTTGCCGGACTGAAGTCAAGTGGCTAAGGAGTGGGGGGGGGGGCTGCATAGAAGACAGAAAAGGAAAGGGGGGCCGGGCCGAAGGGGCGGGGGGCAGGGGTGCTTGTGCAATGCTGGAGCCCAGCTCAGAGAGAAATTCCTCCCCACGCGTGTCCCCACTTTCCAAGCATCAGAGTTGTGGACTCTCCTGGCTCAGCTCCCCACAGTGAGGAGGCCCTGAGGCCCCTTAGGAATGTCCCAGCTCCAATGGGGTGGGCGATGGGCTCTGATGAGTGGTCGGGCTCATCACGGTGTCTCAGGGTGGGGGCTCTGGACCCAGGAAGGGCCTGGAGCCTCCAAAGCTCTAGGCTCCTGGCTTTGCTTCTCATGACTGCATTTTTCAGTCAAAGAGGTGAGAGGACTTCTCGGATCCGTACTTGTCCTCACTTTACGTACTTCTCTTGAGAAATAAGAAAGTTCTAAAGACCTTGACCCTCAGCAAGTCTCTCCCATTAGGTCCTCAGCCCTTTCAGCAGGCTCCCCATGAAGCCACGCGAGGTGAGAAGAAGCCACCAAGACGGTCTCGGCAAGGCCTGACCCCAGGCCTGAAGCCCACGCCAGCGTCAGCCTCCACTCTGACCTGCAGGTCCGCAGGCGCGCGGAAGCCCCCATCTGGGAACCAGGGCCAGGGGCTCAGACTGGGGAGGGGCTGTGTGTGGCGGGCCGCTGTGGGGCTCATGGCTTTCCCAGGTGTCAGGCAACAGAAATTTCCAGAAACTTAGTGTGAGCTCCCAAAGCATGGATTGTTTCACCCACAAAGCATTGATTAGATGGAATAGGAAGGGAATTTCAGGACAAGGACAGCCCCTTATGAAGACAGTCTGCGCCCCCTGTGGGCTGGGTCAAGGGCCAGGGTTCAGAAGGCCCCCCAGATGCTAACATGCAGTGGGTGCATGGGGCCCCTGCCCAGAGGAGCCCGCAGAGTCCCTAGGAAATGCAGAAATCTGTGAGAAAGGGTGGAAAAGCAGAGTGGTGTCTCCTGACTCAGGAATGGCCCCTCTGGGAATCTGGCCTAAGGAAATAACCTGAAATAGGGGAAAAGATATTTTTTTACAAAGATGCCCCTCGCAGTATTTTTCATATTCGAGAACCACTGGAAATAACTTGAACGTCCATAATAAAGGAACTGGGAAGTAAACTGTGGCACATCTGTCCCCCCAAAAGCAGCAGCTATGAAGAACGTCAGTTATAAACCACATGGGGCTGGGCTAAGCGTCCGTCACGTGATGCCAGGAGATGAGCTTGAAACTAGGGTACAGCTATCACAGCTGGATACAGAGAGGTGCACACGAGAAGGGAAGATGAAAGGAAGCAGAGCGGAGGGTCAGCGTGCGGTTCTGCTGGGACCAGGGGGCGCGGGGGGGCCACGGGGCCTTCGAGCCTCCTCCTCTATTTTCTAAATTCCTGGTACTGGACTAAGAATTCTCTTGTAATTTTGAACTACCAATGTGGGGAGGGGTCTGCAGCGCAAACCCCGCCCTTTCTCGCCTTCAGAAAAAAAAATGAGCTCAGGAAAGGCAGTGAGACCGGAGGAGCGGCTTTCAGAAGAGTCAGGGACAGACAGACAGACGGCACCTGAGCAGGAAGACAAGGTGCGGCCGTGGAGGATGGCCTCCTAGGACGTCCCACACCCAAGCGGAGGACACGGGCGAAGCACCTGTCTGTGTCCCTTGAATGGAGGCCCCTGAAATAACCCCAATAGGGTTATTTCTCTATTGGCTCATTCCTACACTCCCAGCATGCAACACATACCCAGTACATATTATATGGATGAACTGAAATACAGCCGTGTGGTCAGTGACATGTCCAGAGCACAGTGAGCCTTCAGCACTGCTCACAAATTGAATTACAGACCCTGCTTCTGCGGGGGGCCACGTCGGGGAGAGGTCTGAATGCTGTTGAATGAAGAAAACGAATCTGGAAACCATGCGGGTGAGCCGAGGCGGGGAGGGGAGCCTTTTGTTCTTGTCCAGGCCCAGGTCTCCCCGGTACTGAGTACGCAGCACACCATCCCATCTCCGAGTCCCCTTCCCCCCAGGGCTTCTCAGACATCAGGCCCAGACCCGGCCTCTGCTCCCACCCCGACCCCTCCTTCCGGTGGGTCCTGACCCCCAAGACGCTGTGTGCCTTTGCCTGGGAACCAGGGGATAAAGAAGACTTAGTACATTGATAAAGTATAATTTGTTTGGGAGAAAGAAGTGCATTACATGAGTTCTCTGAGAAAGACCGAAAACACTCATGAATAGAGCCCAAAAGCTTTGATTAAAATTGAGTACCATGAGTCCACTGTACTTCTGTTTAAAAATAAGAAGCCACTAACTCAGTTTAGCTCAAAGATTAAACATGATGGTTTTTCCATGAGTTACCTAGATTTAAGAAAAAATACACACACACTACAGTGGCCATCAAAACACTGATAGTTGCTGGATAATGACTTCTGGCGTTTCGTCAATGTTGTCTTTTAGTCATCCATTTTTTTCCCCTTCAGGTCAGCACCGAACACTGAACTCCATTTCATCAAGGTTGGTAAAATGTTTGGAAGAAAACAGATGTTGGAATATGGGGCCCACCAGAACCATTTTTCTCCTGTCCGAAGGCAAAGAAGACAAATAATCTAGACTGTCTACAGCCACGCAAGACTTTTTGACACACCAATGGCTATTAAAAGGAAGGAGCATACAAAACTACCTCCACTTCCCCCAAAACATCACTAAAGGCAGTGCCTTTTTAAGTTTTATTTTATTTTAATTAGTGAGACATTCAAGTATGAACTGTAAGGTTGCCCTACTTTGAGAACCTCAAGTATCCACACAAATACAGCTGATGATATCGATTAATGTTTATTAGCTCCTTCCAAATATACTTACATCTTAGTCAATTCTGCCATTTAATAATTTTGCTAAATCTCAAAAATGGAGATGCCATCTTGCCTGTACGAAGGCAGCCCTGCTGGTTATTTACAGATTGTAACATTTACATAAGAGTTTGGTTTAACAAGAGGTATAAATATAGATAAAACCCTTAGGACTTCATTCTTTAAACTGCCCTCTAAAAATCTGCCCTGCAATTTGCAAACTGAGTTTTGTGCAGACTATTCTTGGAAGCCTTTGTGAATTAGGGAGAACTAACTCAAAGCAAGGGCTGGCTAATCACAATTTTGCAAATTGTACGTAGCAATCATCCCCACATTGTGAAATTCAGATTTATAAAATGCTGATGTTTTAAAGTTGAAAAATAAATTAGCTCACTAGAACTATTTCACACAAAAAAATAAAAATCAGTCTGAGGCTCTACAACTAAATTATTTGTTTAAAAAAATTAAAAGACTGTCACATTAGTAGCAAAGGATAAATAAAGGCAGAATAGCGTGGCAGCATGTTCCTGCCACCGTCATCCCCCGCTTCAGGGCACCTCCTATAGACACTCACCTACCCACAGCACAGCACCCAGATTCTGACACCACCCAGCCACGTGTGGCCACGCCGGGCCTCCTACTGCAAACACCTCTGTGTGTTTGTCTGCGATCTGGAAAATGCTCTCAAGCAGGGAAGGGATTAGTCAACATATTCTCTGATATGTCATCTTACTCACTTGCTAAAGCCAGTTCCTGTCTGTCCAGCCAAAGAAGTTGGCAGTTAACACTGGTTTATGTGTTAAAACCAATGCTATTTGGGTTACAAAAAGCGTAATAATACCAAATATGAAGGAAGAGAGGGAGCTGCCTCAAAGGCGAGCCTCAAATCCATGTGTCTGAAAATGCTGCTACCCTGGGCAAAGACAGGTGACCTTGAAAGGGAGCTGGCTTTTCCACAGCGGACGGGGCTCAGGACCAGGGCTGTGGGCTCACTACAGGGGATGTTGCACAGACCATCACCTGAGAGGCAGGTGTGCACACAGGCCTGTGCATACGTGCACACACACACACACACACACACACACACACACACGTGCACACACACACACGTGCACAGTACTCCCATCAGCCCCAGGGCCCCACTGCACCTGCCAACAGGGTCAGACGTGAGCGTAGCCTCCTACTCATCAAATCCTCCTTTCTCAAACTTCAAGGCCTCTCCATGGTCCTTGGCTCTAGTGGAATTGTGTGACATTTAGAATTACTTGAAATAAGCCCACACTTAAAAATACTCTGACGCTATTGCAAGCCACGTGCCTGTCCTGGCCGCGGCTTTCCGTCTGTCATCAGTCCTTGTCAGACCCACGTCCGGCTTGCTCAGCTCCTTCCTTCTGGATATCACATCAGGCAAAATAAATACAAGTGACGTAGGCCTGCTTGTCCCCGTCCTCACGCACCGTCAGGGCTGCGGTGGCTCAGGTCTGGGCACATGTAAGCTCGTGACAGAGCCGCACGCGCCTTTGGGACAGGCCTCCACCAAGTTCAAGGGGTCCGGGGGAGCTGGCAAGGGTGGCGTCAGTGTTCCAAACGTGACTGCAGTGCCCTTGGACAAAGCAGGCGGCTGGACCAGCATGCGGCCGCTGCCCGCGTCTCACAGTTGGGGTGGCTGTGCGCCGCTCACACCACCGGGGTGGCACTGCCTACCTCAGGCACGCGGCTGCTTAGCCTGCAGCTCAGGTACTTTGTGCAACATTGCTTCTAGAAAGCAAATATTTATGTTAGTAAATATCATCAAGATAGGATCTGCGTTCAAGTGTTTTCTACAGGTAGCTGTTAGAAACAAGAAGAGAAATTGCTGCCAGGGCACTGAGAGGGAGAACAGGGTGTGTGGGCGTCTAAGAAGAAAGGAGAAAAGGCTTTCAAATGTTACCTTTCTGCTGGTAATTCTGAATGTTGACTCAACACTCAGCTACAAGGTAAACCCTCCAAAGGCAAGGGTCAAAGGGCATGGAAAGTCACCCCTCCTCCAAGGGGAACACCCAGCACCCCTCCAGCAGGCAGGGGCAAAGCATGCGCCCAAGACCCACTGCCGGCAGCCTCCACGCCCCAAGCCTCACAGAGCGCAGGCGCCAGGTGGGAACGAACCGGGGGCCGAGCCGCCCATCCCCTGCCTGGGCCTCTGGCTCTCAGCTGGCTGTCTCCACACATGGACACATGGGCACAAGGGCAGGACCCAGGGCCCTGGGCCTGGAGAGAAGTGTCACTTGCCGTGTGTCTGGCCTGACCTCACAGGCACCTGCCCTCCCAACACCTGTCACGGTGGCTTAAAAATTACGAGACGAGGGTCAGGCCCCAGCTCAGACAGGAGCTGGCTGGGGACTCACTCCTGAGTTCCTGGTGTGGAAAAGCACAATAGTGATACCCTTCTTCTGGGACGGCAGGGAGCTGGGTCCCTGCGTGGCCGTCGCCTTCTCCGTGCTGGCTGGCGTTGTTTTCAACGACAGCATTTTCACCTCCATTTCCAAAGTTAGCTTACTGAACTACAGACTGTCAAAGCTGTGGGCACCTTCCAGACCACGGCAGCTGGCCCTCGCAGCAGAGGGCACAAAGGGAGGCCCGGCCCAGACCACCCCTCCCCACCCGGGCTTTGCCCAGGGCCACGCCCGCTTCCCCTGAGCAGCATCGCTGGCCCTGGGCCTGCAGGCTCCCAGGGCCGCCTCCGACATGCCAGGGTGAGCCAGGGATATCGGCAGCCCCCAGGACCAAGAGGGGTCACAGCCAGAGTCAGCCCCTGATTCAGGGGCCCACACAGGCCTGGAGAGCAAGTGATTTCATGTTTATGCATGAGAACTGAGCCCCAGCACCCAACTCTAGACCTTTCCAAGGCTCCTCCACACACACCCCGGGGGCCTCCACGGCCCGAGGCCCCGCGGAGGGAGGGTGCTCAGGCGTCCCTCCTCACGCCCAGACTGCCGCACCAGCCCTGGTCCTTGCAGCCCTGGTCCCCCCACACCCATCCTGAGCTGGCTGCCACTGCTGTCATCCTCAGCCTTGGCTCTGACCATCCATAAGAATATGTACATGGTGCACAACAAACGGACAATGCCCAACATATGTAAAGAGCTCTTATAAATCAATGACAAAAAAGAAGGAAAATGGAAAAGATATTAGCAAGCAATTTATAGAAGACACGTAGTTACACAATACACATGTGAAAAGATAGATGTTACACTGTTAACGAGAGAAATACAATTCAAAGATAGCGTTTTCATCCTTCCTATCAGTAATCATTTAAAAGAGCAATAACACTCAGCGTCAGTAAGGTTCTGGGAAAGGGGTCCTATGCACACAGTGTCGGCACACACGTGCACACAGTGGACAGCTTCACTGTGAAGGGCGATTTGGTGGCGTCTGTCTAAGAATGAAATACACATACGTACAGGACCAGAAATACTACTTCTAGAAGTCCTCAAACTTGTCCACAAAGACATGTACACCACAGTGGCCTCAGCACTGTGACACAGGGCACAAGGGACAGGGACAGCTGCCCTCATGTCCCTCAGCACACGCCCGGTCACTCAGGTGTGGACACTCCACATTACAGAGCACTGCGCAGGGAGGGGTGGAGGACTGCTCCGTGTAGGCACCCCGCGTTCCAATCTACAGACAACACCCTTAGTCAAAGTTCAGGCAGCGGTTCTCAGAGGGGTCCCGCGGTGCAAGGAAGCGTGTGCCGTGCTCGTCACTGGGTGAGTGCTCGCCACACAGGCAGGACGCGAACGCAGGACAGTCTGGCCCAGGGCACAGCAAACCTCCTCACAGGGGTTCTGCCGACGGGATGGGATGAGGGAGTAGGGTTGAAAGGGGCCTTTGGGGTTTCACATTACATACTTCTGCACGCTTGAATCTTAATGGTGAACACACAGCATTTTTGTAATTAAATAGGGTCAATTCCATGAGCGAAGCCCTCCAGGCTGCCCTGCTGCTACCATGATGAAGACGAAAATGCTTCACTGGTAACTGAAGACCTTTCCCGCTGGGCCCCCGCTGACCTTCTCAAACCAGACTCGGCTCCAAAGGGCCCAGAAGGTGGGTCATGTCCACCATCACTTTTCATCCCTTTTATTCCCTCTGCTTGTGAAAAAGCTGACTGATCCTTCGAGCCCACCTCGTCCAGGAAGCCTTCCCTGATCAGCCCACAGTGATCCTGTCCTGTTAACTCCGGTCACCATACCCTATAGTCTCTATGACCCGTCGCTTGGGTCTGAGGGTGACTTGCACCGGACCGTCCACTCCTCTGGAGAAGGGCCATGCCTCACCAGTCTCCCTTCAACACATATTGGTGGAGTACCTATTATGTGCTTAGTAAGGTTCTAGGTGCTAAAACAGCACAGAGCAAAAGGCACAGGGTTCTTGCCTTCAGCAGCTACGATCTGGTAGAGGAGTAAACAGTTAAGTAAAAGGAAAGCGTCGAAGAGCCCAGGGAAAAGGTGCCCAGAACAGAAAACAGACAATAGCAAGGCGAGGCCTGGGGGGCAGAAAGGCTTCCCGGGGACATGTCCACACAGGCTAATCCTGCAGGTGAAGAGCCGGGTAAGGAGCCAGCAGGAAGGGCAGGCAGGTGGACGGGTGTCTCCTCCTCCATGCTCTGTGGCCAGAGCTGGGCCCACGGCGGGCGGTCAGGAACCATCTGTCTGGACGAGCAAACATGCCAACAGCTTGTCCCAGCCAGCAGTGGCTCCAGCCGGGACAGGCGGGCCTTGGGCACGGCCAGCACACACACCAGGACACCACCTTGCGCCTGCCCCTTGTTCACTCCCTTTCAGAACGTGCCGGGCATGGACTAGATGGGGCTCCTAGGCCCCGGGGAGCCTGCATCAGAGCCCTTTGCACGGGTCCAAAGCAATAGCTACTCAGGTTAACATGGAGCCCAACAACACGAGGCCCACAGCTAGGTTCTGCCCTGCCCCAGAGCTCCGCACTGACCCGGCCAGCAGGTCTCGCTGGGCACATGGCACAGCCCTTTCCCGAAGGCCAGGCAGACAGGATAGAGGCTGAATGGGAGAGTGGGGTGGCCTTAGAAAACTGGGCCCCTCAGGGTGCAGGGTGTCTGCAGGAAGCACGTGAGAGCACAGCTAGAGCGAGCCTACAACAGGGCCATCCCGACAGGCCCAGGAAGCTCCACTCAGAGGAGCCCCGAGATGGCCTGCGCCAACAGCCCCAGGCCGTGCCACCCTCGGCCCGCCCGGGCCTGCCTGGGACTCCATCCCACGGGGAAACCTCGGAGCACACAGGCAGCACCCTCTGCCAACCTACAGCCCGAGAAGAGTGTGTCCCCGATAGCAAAGGGAGCATTTGCTTCAGACCCCAGAAGGCAGAGCCACCCTCAGTTAGAGCGTTTGAAATAGTTAATTGGGGTTACTTCCCAAAGTGCACCAGGACAGTCACCACGGGCAGGACCAGCCCTTTGCTGGACTCGAGACACATACGTTCTGGCCTCCTATTGTTTTCAGTCCCAAAGAACACACACTGGGGCGTGAGGGAAGGGCCGTCTCTTCCCGGTGCTCAGGCCTCCAGCACTGCCTTTTGGCCCCAGGAAGGCCTTCAGGTGGGGAGACTCAGGTTTCACGTACTGGTGTTCCCTAGAGGGTACCCACCTGCACTCAGGTGGAGAAACCTGGACCCAGGAGTCAGGCACCCCAAGGCCAGCAATCACACCTAGCCCGGGGCCCCCGTGAGGCCTTCCTGGCCGAGGCTCCCCAGGAATGCTGGAATCCACTGTCTGACACCCTCACTCCTGCCACGAGCCCAGTGTTCATAGGCCCAGCACTGGAGGACAGGGCTCCCCAGCTCTGGGAGCCTTGGGGAGACTATGGGTGAGTGTAAGAGTGAGAGACCATGGGAGGGGAGCCTGTCGTGCAGTGCGGGGTGAGCAGGCCCTTCCTTGACCCCTGGGAAACAGGGCTGAGGTTGGCCAGGCTGCGAAGGAGCCCTGAGCAGAGGCCTATCACCCCACTGGATTTCTGTGGGGGTCTCTGTTTCCCACCCAAAGTCACTTATCACCAGCAGGAGGACCAGGTGGGGCCAGCTCTGCCAGGGGACAGTGTCAAGCAGCTCGCGGTCCGAGACACCTGGGCAGTAAAGCCCCGGGAAGCCACCCACCTGCTCCCCGACCTAGCTGGCCTCCATCCAGGCCTCAGAGGCTGCAGAGACTGTCACCACCATTCCAGGGCAAGTCCCACCGAGGCCCTGTTCCCCTCACGAGGCCGCCTCTGAGACCCCCAATGACACCTGACACACTCTGCCCGGAGGTTTACTTCACACAGGACCCGGAAGGCTCCGCCCTTTTCCCTGGATAGGAAGAAGGGTCTGGAAAGTGTGCCGTCAGTAGCCCCGGGGACCGGAAAGCTCAGCCCTGTAAAGGGACAGGCGAGCGCTACTGTCCCCATTTCACAGACAAGGAAACTGAGTCCCAGCGGGGAGGGTGACTTCCCAAGGTCATGGGGCCATCAGTGTAGACCACAGGCTCCTGGCTGTAAGGCTGAGACACCCAATGGACCGGGCAGCCCGGAGCCCGGTCCGGACACCACACACAATGCCTCACTTTGGCCAGGAGCAACCGGGGCTCCACGTGCCCCTTCACACTCGCTCTTTATGCTGCGTGCCCCCACACAGGTAAAAACAGGGGAATTATCAAAGACAGAAAATGTTGCTTACATTTTAGTATGTTTTTATTTTAAATTAGTTTCATACAAAAAGTAAATCAGCACTTTTGCAGACACTCCGCAGATCTGACTTAAGTAGGAAAACTACGCGAGGAGCCTGGGGGTGGGGGTGGGGGGTGAAGGGCCTGCAGGGAGGGGTGGGGGAAGGGCAGGAGTCAGAACGCCTTCTCATCCAGGGACAGGCTTTCTCTGGGAGAGCCCTGCTCTCCCTTCCAGCGACACACGGACACCCGCCCACCGGGTGAGGGCCACGCACACGTCCCAGGGCCGGCAGGGCCGGCAGGGCCGTGCCCCCCTCCCCGCCGCGTGCGTCCTTCCTCCACCTGCACAACAGCACCAGCAAGCATTGCCCAGTTGTTCAAAAGCCTGGGGCCTGCACCGGTGTGAGACGTGGGCTCACTTTTTTAAATCTTATTTTAAGTTATGCATTTACCTTCGTGTGTCTCAGGGAAAATGTAACTAGCTCCTCAAACCCAGGATCTCACACATGCTGTTAGGGCGGGGCTGACTAAGGTGCGGGGAGAGATGGGCAGAGAGAGAGAGAGAGAGAGAAAGAGAGAGAGGGAGGTAAAGGCGCTTCAAAGAAAATATTAAACAACAGAAGGGCATGGCGATGGCCAGAAACTGAATGAAAGGGGAGTAATTGAGTGAGGATCATCCTGCTTAGGGCACCACACAGTGTGGACACCAAAAAGCCGAGAAAAAATTTATTTGAAAAAATCTGAGGCTTTGGGGAAAACATGGACTATCGCCTAGGGGAGAAATCAGAACTTGGTTGGAGCCCTCCACACTCACGCTCCTCTCTGTGTTGTTTTCACTGAGCTCGACTTTTTGGGGTGCGGGGCCCCTCCATCAGTCCTCAGTGCGAAGGGCCGCCATCTGCGGCTCAGGGACGCCCCACCCCTGCCGACATCAGAAAGACTGACTGGGCCTCAGGGCGCTCAGAAGGGCCCCTCGTGGCACGATGCCAACGGTGACCAGCAGCGGGGTGACTGCCGCCCTTCACAGAGGGGGTCCCCGAGCCTGTCACTTCCAGGCCCAGGATGCAAGGAAGTCTCGTGGGGCAGATTGCCAGGCCAGGGCGGGGCACATCGGGTCTCCTTTACCCAGAACGTGGGTCAAGACGCCGACCTAAAGCCGTAGTGGCCTCAGATAAGGAGAACAGGGCTGTGCCCAGGAGCCCACTGCTGCCGCCCGTGGCGATCGCAGCCCTCCCTGTGGCCCATTATCCGAGTACTTGAACCCTGGCTAACAATGAGTTCACGGAGGATGGACGCCTGGGCTTTAATTGTCTGCATTTAGTCACGCAAACAGAAGCAATGGTCTGAGCCTGGCGAGCGAGCCGCTGACAGCCGCGGCCCCAGTGCTGGCTCCCAGGAGCGGCTACAAATGGTTCTGAGGAGACGCTAGCAGAGCAGTAAATCTCCTCTCCAACCTGCCGGCCTGGAACAAGTTCCCTCTCCTTGCAGGCCTCCTTCCCCCCCTTTTCGCCTTAAATGAAATTCCTGCCGCTGCTAATATCCAACAAATAAACATCATTAAGAAACTGAAGGCACTGGAAGCATGTGCGGTTTCTGTTAAATCTCCCCCTGTCAATCAATTCTGCATGTCTGCACGAGGCCGGCGATGGCATCATCACGTTAGTTTGCCTGACTTGCTCGGCACAAAGAAGGTGGGAACATTTTCTCAAGCAGGGATGTCAGCACTTGAAAAATCCATCACCATCTGTGCTCATTTTCTGAAAGGGAGAAAAACAACCCCTGTTTAAGAATACAGCAGAACAAATAACTTGAATGTTTGAAAATAAACCACGGGGTCAAAGAAACTTTACAATGAAACGGGAAAGCAACAGTATTGTTCTGTTTTTATATCGTGGGGCTCATGGACCCTTCATCCACCACATTCTTCACTCTAAAAATAGATATTAATAATAGCCAGAGAAAGACCTGAGCCCTGAGAAACGCACACAGACGCGTTACTGCAAAAGCGTCAGGCCTCTGGGCGAGGCCAGGCCCCGGGAGCGACGTCGGCAGAGCGACAGACACCCTTCCTGCGCCCCAGCTCCCAGGGCGCCGACAGCGTGGCCTCTGGCCTTCCCCACTCCGTACAGCCTCCCCCCCACTTTCCCCATCTGAACAGGAGCCAGAAGCCCTAGACCCCCCAATAAGATGACCACCCATAAAAGGCCAAGAAGGAACAACTCCCATCACTAAACTTTTTGAGCAAAGCCCGTCGATGCCGCCCTGCGACGTGGAGGCTGAAACGGGCAGAGACATGAACGAAAACACGGTTCCACCCTTAATAAACTTATAAGCCCTAAGCATTCTGATCTAATTTTTCTTTCTGTATTGCGCCATTGTACTTTGTCACGAGGAGATCCCACATAAATAACGAGTGTTCTTATGAAAGTTTTTAAGGCACCCGAGTTGGACAGCGGCGTTACAAATGGTTTCCAACACAAAGAATATCAATTAATCAAATGGGAAAACACTACGAGAAGTCACAATACACAAGTAGCAGAGGGAAAGATAAATTGATTTTTGCTGCAGCACTGCGCCTTTTCAGCAGCACAAGTGTGTGAAAAATACCAGTTAAAAAGTGTGCTGAGGCAGCAAAACCATTTAATACTCCACAAACAGTTATGTGAGGCGACGTGCAGTAACCAGACATACAGTAATGTGACCTACATACTAACAAAATCGTTTTTAGACACGAAAGCCACTGCGTGCTTGGCCACTCGGTAGCAGTCGGACACGCAGGGTCTCTCTCAGCCTCCTGGAAGTTTGGCTGTCCCCCTGCCCGTTTCCACGGCTCAGGTGTGTTCCTGGAGACAGCCCAGAGAGCGGTTAGAAAGACGAAGCGAACACTCCCGAGCTGTTCTGCTCCCTGGCCTCCACTCCGCATCTGCACAGTTTTTTGTGGGTTTAGATTTCTGCTCTTGTGCCCTGAAGGGCTCCCTGCTGCCTTGTTCCAAACTTTATCCCCAG
Organism: Hipposideros armiger; assembly: GCF_001890085.2. NCBI lineage: Eukaryota > Metazoa > Chordata > Mammalia > Chiroptera > Hipposideridae > Hipposideros > Hipposideros armiger. The sequence goes on from NW_017731354.1 coordinate 1,748,685, forward strand.
GCCAGGGTGGGAAACTCTCCCACTTGTCTGAGGACCCTTCTCCAAGCTCATCTGTCCCAGGCCAGGCTGTCGGGAGAGTTAGCCTGGCATGGCAAGTTGGGCGGGGTGGGAGGGGGGGTGCGAGCAGTGCCGTCGTGAATCGGGGTGTAACTGGAGCGCCCTGTAAGCCATCTCAGGGGCCACTTGCCCCACGCTGGCCTCGCCACCACAGCCCCCTCCCCGGGAGTCACGGGAAACGGCACGGAGCAGAGCTGCCCAGGGGATGGACGGACTGCCTGGAGTCCAGGGAGAGCACTCAGCCCGGCCTGAGCCCTGATATGACCACAGAGAGACTTCCAGAAACTTCCAGGTCCCCCGCTGTCTGGAGGGGAGTGACCCTGAGGACACAGGCGCCTCAGAGGACTCTCACAGGCTTTCCTGCCAGGCCTCCACCCCACGCGGCAGGTGGCCTCATTTAGCAGAGGGGACACTCGGGGCCTAGGAAGCTCCAGTGCCCCCCCTGCCAGGCAGCAGGGGAACCAAGGTGCTACCAACTCCAGAATTCCTCCCCCGCTGGAGTCGGTACCAGCTTTGTACGTCCCTTAAAAGGCATCTTCTCTTTCTAAAGCTTTCTCGCTCCCCATTTCAGTCTTCAGAACTTATGACTGATAATCCTCTTTGTTTCAAGAAAAGCATGGCTCATATGAAAATAAAATTCACCAGATTACATGGCGAGATCGCCAAATCCCCCCAAAATAATGCCATAGCAGTCAAGTTCACCCCAGTACACGTTTTGAGCATTTTTAGGGCAACATTACCCTTTCCGTGCCAAGCTGTTGGAGAAAAACCAAACACCTGTATCCCTGAGTTCTGGCACCCACCTCCACAGGGGACAGTGGGCGTCCCTAGAGATGTGCCTCCTAAGTCCTCCCGGACGCCACCGTCCGTCAGCCAGAGCCCGTGTTAATACAGGCCTTTGCATAATGAATGGTATGCTTTGCAGATTTGTTTCTAGAAAAGAATGATTTAATATCATAAAGTAAAGCTCAGACCTCCATGCCAATTACTGTGTTTAAGTCATCGAAAGCCACCCAGGAAGGTTAGGGGAGCGTGCCCATGTTAAAGGGACGTGTCACCCATCTGCAAGGGGAGGCCAAGTTCCGCTGCTTCCTGCGTGAGAAGAGCAACTCGCTAAAAGCTTCAGCACAGTGAGGAGGAAATGTCAGGCCCACCAGCTACCCGCATCGGCAGCGAACAGGAGCCAATAACTAAATCATTGTCGCCAGCCTTGCTTGTGGGTCAGGCCGAGAAACACTGAAACACATAATCAAGTTCTTACTGTATTTCAATAGAAAAAGAAAAGCCCTAGAGACCACAGCCTGCTGACAACCCCTAAATGTTATGACGGAACGCGAATGTGCAGAAGGGGCCGCCCCGCCGACTGGGTGAGGGGGTGCTTGGTTCCGTGGGCAGAGGAGACGAGGCAGGCGTGCCTGCCCAACTGATCTTCCGTGACTCCTCTCCCTGCGGTCTGCTCTGAGAGCCCAGGGCAAGTGTCCAGGGACGCAATGATGGGACTCCAGAAAAGTGGAGGCACCCCTCCTGGAAGCCCAGGGCACCTGAGGGTGTGGGTAGTGGCTGTGCCTTCTTCTGCACCCTCTGGCCACGGGCATGGCGCCTGCCCGGTCACAGTGTCCCCCGGACACGACAGCAATGCTTCGCTCAGCAGTGGCTAGTTTTTTGTTTTTTTGTTTTTTGGGGTTTTTTAAAAGGCAATATTTCATAGATCAGTCAAAAAATAGGTAAGGCATTTAAATTATTTTAACATCAAATGTTTTTCAAAGCCATAAATATATATGAGGGGACTAATTGTAAACTTCTCCCAGAAACCCAAATTCAAATTCATGTTGCCATGTGAATCCAATGATAATAAATTACATCCTTCTAAGTAAAGCATCCGCTGTAATAAAACACCCCCCCTAGAGAACTCAGAAGCCCTGAGCCCAGCTAAAAGGATTCATGCCTTCAGAGTTCTGGGCATATATATTATTTTTCTGTCGGTTCTCTCAACTTCTCTCAATTACTGATGTTCTCTACGTAATGAATTTTCTGGGGTTTGATGTGTGATTATGGCTATATTTTTATCTATATGTTTTGTGATTCTTGTACTTAAGCTTTTTGCTCACAAATCCTTTATTAAAAGTACTAAATTGTAAAAAGCACATTCATATTTCATTCAGTGTTCCATACAGAAATGTGAGTTTTGCAGCAAACACAGCTGCATAGAGAAAGTTACCATAAAACAACACACTAGGCGACAGATCTCTGCACTTCGAAGTAACTTTACTGAAACTGGATTTTCCAGAACATTCCCCTTTCTTTCTAACACAAACTCATAGCCACCGTTTCAATTTTCCAAGTCAAAATCACAGGTTAAAAATCACCTTGGAACTTAGGCAAAGGGCAAAAGAAAACCCAGAGGTGTTTTGGTCTTGGGGTGCCCCCTGACACCCCTGACAGTCCCCATGTGTCCATCAAAACACTCGGGGTCAGAGCCTCACAGAGCCGAGATGCACACCCGTCCTGGTTCTCACGGGTCTTTGGATCTGAACTTGAATCATCGGCAGAGGAAAGGCAGCCGTATTGCTGTGGGTGACAGGGCCCAGACGCTGAGCCAGGAAGTGGGGTGGCACAAACCCAGGGCGCCTCGAGTGCTGGGGACTCCAGCTGTGTGCTCAGGACAACGGGAGAGGAGGCGAGGAGCTCAGCGCTGGGGCCTGAGCTGTGCCATGGGCGTCTCCCCAGGGTGTGCGCAGGCTGGCCTGGTCAGCCAGCAAGCCACTGACCTTTGGGAGAAAGGAGTGTCGAGTTAGAACTGCCAATAAGGCCACACCATTACTCAACACACACATTTCATGAGCAAATGAGTAAATGGGTGAATAATGTGAGCATTTGTCAGTTGTAGTCAGTGTGATAAATGAATCTGATATTAAAATTTGGAGGGAAAGAAACCGATGTGACCCTCCATCACATCAAATCAATGAATGTGCTGACTGGCCCTACTCTGCGCCCAGCCCAGGCCCTGCGCCGTGGTGGGCAAGGCGACGCAGGGCACTGAATGGCGCAGGCCCCCTGCCTGAAGCCCAGCCAGCGTCCAGGGAGGGCTGGGGCTCACGGTGTCCTGATGTCCGCCTTGGTCCCTGACCCCGCCCTTCTGGGGAGAGCCCCCCAAGAGCCGGACATGGGCTCCTTTTCGTCGGGACCCCTGCCGCTGCACAGGCCCCTGAGCAGTCTCCGCCCCCCGCCGCTGTCCCTGCAGAGGCGGGAGCTCACTGTCCGTCTCTTCTGGGGAAACAGAGGCTCAGCAGGAAGGAAGTACGGCCTCAGGCCCTGGAACCAAGGGAGGCCGGGGTCCTGGTGGGAGGCGCCCCCAGAAGTGTTAGTCAGGGGGCTGGGGGAGAAGCGAGGAAAGCAGTGTGGAGTGAGCTGACTGAGGGCAGCCAGACCTCAGTCGTACCCACTGGGGCACTGGAGTGCTCCGAGTCCCTGAACGGGGCTCGTGCCTGGTGTCCCACCCAGGGGCAAGGAGGCTGGGTGTCCATTCACCAGCTCCCACCAGCACTGACCCCAGAGGCGAGAGGGAGCCCCCGGGGGGGACACAGCTGCTGGCCTCAGGAAGCAGAGGTGGCTGTGCGGGCCGAGGGGCCCGAGGACGTAAGTATACCAGGCTACGTGTGCGTCACAAACAGATAACTGGTCCCCCTTTTCTTAGACAACCCTTGGGCTACCTGATTTCCAGAGAAACTGTGAACCTAGCTGATCACAGAAACTTAGTGACAAAGAAACCCTTCGGAAGCTGTCCTGGGGTAAGCCTCCACTCAGCCCGCCACTGCCCTGCACCACCAGGCCTGGGCCCATCGCTTCATCACAGAGGCCTGTCGTGGGCACAGATGTGCCAGTCACTGAGCTAACCAGTGGGGGCAGGACAGGCATGACGCGGACGGGGTCCTGCCCTCCGTGGGCCATCTGGGGGACAGAGCGGGCTTGAAACAGTGAGAACACGAGCGGCACTCCCTGACCCCACCCCAGCAGGCCCGGGACACCAGCTTGGGCCTCAGAAAGCCATCTCCCAACCGGGAGCTCCTGGATATTTAAAAATGACACATAACCAAAGTGTCTGGAACCGAAATGTTTGCAGGTGAAAACCTCACGTGGCGGTAAAATTCACTGAATGGGAACCACCAATGTTGGGGAACATTATGTTAAAATCACAGATCAAACTAAGTGTAGTCCAGTGGGGAAAAGGAATGAATGAAGGAACTACAGTACCGAGCGTGAAGTTGCCATCTGTCTCTCCTTTGCTCTGTGCACAGGCCCTGGGGGCACTGGGCAAGGTGCAGGGGAGCACACCTCACCCTTGGGGACAGTGGGGGGACAGGTTGAGGGGGCACTGCAGAGGGACACTGTGCAGCCTGGGCTACCGGGGAGCTTGCCTGGAGCATGGGGACAGAGTTGACCTTCCAGATAGAGGGCACAGCAAGAGGACCCACGTGGAGGGTGGCGGTGCCCAGAGCGTGTGAGGATCAGCCAACAGGAGTCCCAGGCAGGTGGCGCGTGGGCTGCGGCCTCACCGTCAGCTCTATAAAGCTGTAGACTCCAAAAGGGGACCCTTTCTCTTGACTGCCCACAGACTGAGTTCCAGAGCTCAGTTCTAGTCCCACATCTGTCACCTTGAGGCTGTGTGGACCCTGACACCTCACTTCCCCATCTGAACCCCGGTCTCTGTAGACCTGCCGGGTCTTTGTGCCCATGCTGTAGGCTCCTGCATGTGACAATCTGGCCACAGGCATCGTTAGAAGGAACTGAGCCCCATTATTAGAAGGGAAAAAAATCCCAGGTCTGAGCCCAGGCCTGCCTTCAGCAGAGTTAGAGCTGGAAGTCCCCACCTGGCCATGGCCTTGGGTCCTCCCTCCTCCTGGACAGACAGAGCCTTCAACCCCCCGAAGACTTGAGGACATCCCTCCAGTCTGCTTTGGGCCTTCTGAAGAAGCCAGGCCCCCTCGCTGGCATCACTGGTGATGCCTGCTTCCTATGTTAGAATGACTTCCTCTGCTTTCTCCCCAAACCGCCTTACCAGTGACGGAGGAAGCACTGCGTACGAACAGCCATTATAAAAAGTTACCGGCATCATGTGCTCAGAAGTGCTCCCATCGTTACGTCGCGTCCTCTCCATGGAAGCACCTGGAGTCCCGGCTTGGCAGAGCCCCTCCCGCCCCTCTCCACTCCGGCAGCGGTGGCCTGGCCCTCCCCAGCACACACAGCACCTGGACCGGACCTGTCTGCACCCAGCCTGGTAATTCCCACAGTCCCTGGCCTTCTTTTTTTTCCTCAGCATCATACATTATATTTAAGTCTCTCCAGCAATACAAATTTCAATTTGGCCAAGCTCTTTAATATTAATAGTTGTCAATCCAAATGCAGAGTGTATAATAAAAAATTTAATCGAAACGAATAGCTCACATATTTCTCTACCTCCTAAATATAGTTACCAATTAGACAAAAGATTTGGTTATGTAACTTGGCAGAATTAAGGCCACCTACTAAAGACCACCGGTTAGGGCTGAAAAGCCCAAACGCCTGACTCCACCCTGCACGTTCCTTTGCAAGGCAAAGCGCATGTCGCCTGCTGTCCGCCTTTATTCACAGGCGCAAACAGTGAGTGCAGAATTCACAGGTGTGCAGTTCAGGCGGGACTGGGGGCTAATCATAATCACAAAGTTATCGATAATGATAAGACCACGGTCCCTATGTCACTTCACAGCTTAGAGGCCTGGTCACTGGACCTTTGCAGGGGGGGATGGGGATCACAGCAGCACTGCCCCCATCATAGCCAACCCACTTCACAGACAGAAGAACTGAGGCTCGGAGGGCGGAGAGGTGCTCCCAGCCCCGTCAGCGTGGCCCGGAGGTCCAGCGCTCTGACCCCAGCACATACTCCCCTCAGTTTCCCGCCCCCTCACACCCAAAAGCACCATCAGGAGAGCCTCCTTCTGTTTAGTGTGAGAACTAAGGTGCCTTTGCTACTTGCCCTGCTGAGGACCCACACAGTGCCACTGGGCCAGGGCTAGTCCCCAGAGCCTATTGAAACGTCACAGCCAGGATGTCTCCTGGAAGAAAGGCCGGCTTCCCAATGTGACGACTGGGAGCCTGATGGGGAGTGCCAGCACCACAGTTCCAGAGGGTCCCCACCACCCCAGCATTTCAGGGAGTCCCTGATCTGGAAGGGCCCCTGCCTCTGAATTGGAATCCAATGCCCCTACTCTGCAGTAGCAAAACAGCCCTAGAGAGGCTAAGAGGTTTGCTCAAGGTCATGGAGCCGGTTAGAAGGCGCACGCACACACACACACACACACACACACACACACACAGACACGTGCACACATGCAGGCACACACGCTCACGCTTGTGAACTGGAGTGTCGCGTCGATACGTCCTACGGAGCTGGGGCCACCCTGGCCAGGCTCTCCACTGTGTGCGTCCTGCTGGGCTCGGGCTGTTTCTGTAAGTTACTCAGGCCTCTTTTGTGAGTGGCTCTGAGCTCAGCCCTGAGCTACACCACGCACGAAGTTTAAATGAAATGGCTCCCAAGTTCCTTAAATGGTTTAATAAAACATATACTGACTGCAATGTGCAGTTTATAGTGGCACACTATTGCCCTCAGTTGGGAAAAATGACCTCCAGTCGGCAATATCACTTTCAGCTTCATGATTCCAGTCTACTGTTGGCCATTCCCCCAACCCACCGGGCAATTCTTTTCCGTAACAAGGCCAGCGGTGCCAAAGGTGCCCGCACCGTGCCCGTTCAGTGCCGAGACAAAAGAAACAGCGAGCAGATGACACCGAAACACAGAGGACAGGGAGACGGCTTGGAGAGCACAGCGACGCCAGAAAATCCACGGAGAGGATTCTGAGAGACTTGAGGAAACGGAAGATGGTGTCAAACAGCCCCGTGTGCGTGTGGGACCCCCGATCCTCACTCAGACGGCTGCTCAACAGGTCAGCAGGCCGGGACCCCGCAAACGCCCATGGCTTCCGCAGCCCTAAGATTTAGCAAATGCAGGGAGGGTATGGTAGGAATTTCTCAAACTCGACTACGTTAATAAACAGCTATTAATAACGCTTCTAATCACAAATGCCATTTCCGATACTTGGTGCTGAAAGGTTTTGCCTCATCTAAAAAAGTGCTGGAATTTGACTGCCAGAAACGGACGACCTTTTATCCTAAACTGTGCATGGAGATGGCTTGTTAAGCTCATTAGTATTATATGGTGAATGAGATTAGACATTTTATGATTTTTCAAAAAAGGCTTTTTTGATATAAAAAAGCAGCAATTTCCTTTTTTGACATTTTTCATTTTTAAGGTAATAAAAATGGCACATGTGTACCATGGCATAATGGATTAATTAAGGAATATTATGTTTATCCTAACTCTTAACCGAGTTGTACATCTTCATAACTCACTCATAAAAATTAATGCATTATCTTATACCAGGCGGTGATAGATCTATTTTTACCAAACCTGCTCACAACGCATTGTTCTAAATTGGATTATTCTGAGAAATGGTGAACACTGTATTCTGATATCATCAGTCCAAAATTACATTATTTTAAAACATTACGGTATTATATATAAAATCAAAACCTTCTTTCTACTGTGGCTTTGAGTTGTCCGGCTCATCTGGCCCCTCCCAGGGCCAGATGCGTTCTCCACCTCCACTCCCAGGCAGCCGTTTTCCGTCTCCCCTCATTCACAATGGATTTGTTGTTTAAAAACACATGCGCTGCATCAAAGAATCACTGGACGGTATTTTTTGGCTATTTCTTTGTGTCTTGACGATAGATGGGAATATAAAAGAATATTCATGCAACATTCATAAAGGCCCCAGATTTCTAAATCAACAGATGAGAAATCCCTAAAAATAATAATGTCCAGATGTTGCTTATTTAAATGAGCTGTTGCCATTTAATGTTGCCAATCACAAAAGTGATAGAATTTGTGAATTTCAAGGTATTCGTAATTTACAGAGGATTATCATTTTTTATCAAGGGAGCATCCGGGCCAATTAGAGTCAGCGATTCGGTCAACACGCGCGATTCTCTCACAGAGGCTGCCTCGCTGACCTTGGCCGCACATCGCAAAGCCCACAGGCTCACGTGGCAGACTCTCTTTCCCAGACCCCTTTAGGGGAAAATGCAATTTGCCAGGCCAAAAATGCAGATTGTTTTTAACGTGCTAGCACCTCAGAATTGGAGGGACTCTTAGGAATCATGTAGACCTAATTTCTCTTTTTATTGCTGAGAAAATTGAGGTCCAGGAACTCAAAATGTTTGACCCAAAGTCCCTCAACTGAGAAGCAAGAAAGAAGCTACTAGAATCTAGTATTCCGAAGTCCAGGCGGGGGCATTGCCCACGCACTAGAAGGTGGGCTCAGTGTTAACACAATCAGTCCCAGGACACCCACACTGAGAAAGGAGCTCGTGAGACATGGAGACCCGCAGGCCCCTTCCCATACCAGCAGGCCTCCAGGTCTGGCTGGGCCGGGACCCTGTGCGGTAAACAGGTTCTCCCTGGAATTCCGAAACCCTCACTGCAGTATGTCCCCTGTCCCAATTCTCTCAGACAATAAGAGTTCTTTGGAGTGAGGCAGGATGAAGGAGTCGGCAAACCGTTCTCTCTCCCACAGTTACAATATCAAGGTCCCAGCATTAGGAAATTGTCATTCAAATGGCCATCGTGAAAACTGGGTCCAGGCACTGGATGGTGGGATGGCAGACAGAGCCCAACATGCCCTGCATACGCCCTCCCGGTGAGACACCTGGATGAGACAAGGAGTGCCCACGGCACACTCTGGGCCAGCCCAGCCCTCCGCCTCACTGTTCCTGGGTGCTGGTGACAAGGTGAAAGGCGGGCACAGCTAGCTAGCCATGCGATGCAGGTGTGACCCACAGCAGGACATCTGGGCGTGCCTCCTCTGGCCAGAGGCACCCTGGGGTCTGGGCTGGACTCAGGGTGGTCATGGGCCTTTGATTCCCAATGGGGGTCCAGAATGAGCTGGTGACACTAAAGGGGAGGGGTGCTGGGAGACCCCAGGGGACAGTGGTGGGCATGAGGGCTGCATGGAGTCCTGCGCCTGGCCTCTGAGCTCCTGTGCATGCATGTGTGTGTGTGTGTGCATGTGTGTGTGTGTGTGTGCATGCGTGTGTGTGTGTGTGTGTGTGTGTATGTGTGTGTGTAGAGCAAAGCACAGACTCAGCGCCCCAGCTGTTCACCAGCCTGGACAGAGGGCTGCCTGGGGGTGAGTGTCACCCCCGTCTGTGCCACTGCTTTACTTGAGCTGCTGTCCTCTGCACAAATCCTGAGATAATGTCTGCACATCCATCTAGCCTTCAGCTGCATTCTGTGCAGAAGAAATGGGGTGCTGCCCCACCGCGGCAGGTGGCGCGTGGGTCTCTGTGGGAGGAAGGTTTGTCTCCTCTTTCACAAGACACAGCTCCATTCTAGAACACGTTAGTCACCTGAATTGAGCCACCTCTTTAAAGTTCAGTCATAAAACCCTCAAGGGTTCAAAAAAGCAGCAGCTTGAGGTCAAATGTGCTCTATTAAGAAAAGCACTTATGGAGAAACTCAGTTCAAATGGATGTAAACTTTCCCAAGAATATCTTGGCCGGACACACGGAGAGATGCTCTAATAGCATCCTTCTGTAACAAGGTTCCTGACACCATCACGGGGGGGGGGGGTCTCCGAACCAGCCTTTCATTAGGACCATCTCGCCGTGCGCCGAAGGTGGGATCCCCACAAACCGACGGCAACAGGCCCAGGCTTGACATTGCTCTGAGCTTTGGGACGATTTCGGAAGTCTCGTCAGGAGGGTCTCAGCATCTGAAGCCCGGGGAGTAGAGGGGTGGCTGCTGGAGGGTCTCCCCTGGCTGGGGCCTCGCGCCTGGCAGCCGGGCATCTCAAGCCCCTCGCCAGCGAGCTTTGCTCCCGTCTTCGCTCTGCTTCCAAACACCCGCTCTAAACTCTTAGGCCGAGTCACATGGCGGGAGCCCAATGCAAGCACAATCATGACAGCAGGCCGCTCAGAAGAGAGCTAAGAAGGCTGCAGCCCCGCCCCCTCCAAGGGCCCAGCTGCTACCTGGAAGAGCACATGGCCCTATGTGCCTCCCTCCCCCAACCTCTGACCCGAGCTGGCACACCAGGTGAACATGGAGAAGAACTAGCTAGAACACAATGTCCCAGCAAGAACCTGCTGTGCTGGACATGTCCCTGATCCTCCAGGGTGAGGGGGCGGACAGCAAGCTGCACTCTGCACAGCCAGGACTCTGCGGTTAGAAGGTCAGAAGCGGCCACCACAGAAGCGGGACCTGCACCCTGGAGAGACCCACCCAGCACTCTCCCTGGCTGGTCCCCAGACCCTCCTGCAGACATTTCTGCACAATGAAGGGCTAAGGGAAGAGGCCTCACCCGACAGGAAGTGCACTGCCCAGTGTCCCCAGAGGCTTGGCCAGCTGGGACTTTGACCAAGGACAGCCACGGTGACTTCTTCCAAGGGGCCAGCAGCTCTGGGCAGCCAGGGGCTCTGAGCTCTGTCACCTGATCCAGGCCCATCACCCGGGCAGTGGGCACCTGGACCCGCAGGACTGACAGAGCTCTACTCTGCTCTGCTCCCAAAACACCAGCCCGGTCAAGTCTTGGCCATCGTGCTCCATGGTCAGTTCTCACTCCCCTTCTGCATCGACGACTGCCATTTTCACCGACAGTCTTAATCTGAGACTTCGAGTACTTGGGACACACACAAATGGGATAATGAAGGACTTATTTCATGAGGTCGTTACAAGAATGAAATGAAGTCATGCACACAAAACGAGGACAGTGCCTGGCACTTGGTAAACAGTCAGTAGGCACCACCAGCTGCCCACGTGTGACTTCACTGCCTGCCGTGCTGCCCCACGCCAGGCCAGGCCCCCGGCGGCCCCCCAGTGGATGTGAGTCCATGAAACACTTACCAGGGGAGAGGCCAGCATCAGTGTCTGCCAGCAAAGATGGCCAAGGGATATTCACCATCCCCGGGATGAAAAGCCCTGCCTTTCCTTTGGAGTTTGCAAACATTCTTTTCTACCCATAAAACGTTTTCAAATGGGAGCTTATGGAGGAGGTTCTCTGTGTGAAACAGAGGCACACGGACCACCCTGGGGGGTAGGAGGGCGACTCCTGGAGGCTCCGGCGCCCACTCCTCCATGGTCCGTGCAGTGACCATCAGCTCCGTTAATTACAGTGGACCAGTGGGTCTGCAAGTGCAGTGCGTGGACCAGCAGGACGGACATTCCCTCGGAGCCTCTAGAAATTCAAATTCTTGGACCCCACCCCCAACTTTCTCCCACTTATTCTTAAGCACAAAACAATTCTCAGAACAATTCATTCCGTGAACGTTTCCCAAGCACCTACTAGGCGCAGGCCCCTTGCTTGAGACACCACTGCAAGTTTTCAAGGATGAAATTCAAACTCCAAAGTCATGGCTGTCTTTCTTGCAGTGTGCTAACATGCCGATCACATTATCACCCCACAGCTCTGATTACCATACTCTCCTTTGTGCAAAATGAATTGAGCCAGAAAACTGTAAGGGTAGGAGTCCAGCTCTGCCGGACTTAAACCACAGCCGAGAAAGCTCATGAAAACCACCACCGCGACTCACGCTGCGCCCGCTCAAAGCCTGCTGTTGACATACAGTAGCTAGTGGGGGAAATGTCACACATCCCCAAACATACAAAGAGAACTGCATCTCTGCTTAAGACAGACTCAGGCCAACCGTGCCCAGGAGCCCCACGACGCCCCTAAATGCTTGGGTGGATGGATTTACTTCCATAATGCACACAAATATGCAAAGGCAACTAAGACTTTTCTCTCCATTGAAGAACAAGTAACTGTGCACACTCGGTCCTCTGCATGGAGGACCATCCGAAGGCTCCTGCACTGAGTCCACACATTCTGGGAGACCAAGAGGGTGGGGAGCAGGGCAGGCGGCCCGGCCTCCGGCTAACAACAGCTGACCGTCTGAGCCTGGGAGGCAAAGGGACGCCCAAGACAGTCTCTGGGAAACGGGGGAGCAGAATCTCCATGTTGGGAGAAACAGATTTGGGGCTGGCCAAAGACACCTATGCTAGGATCCAGCACCACTACCGTGCGATCAAAAGAATGAAGAGGAAAGGCCGTATCCACACATTCTCCTCTATCCCCTGATTTTCTTCCCTCTTGGCTAGGGAACTAATTCACTGCTTTAATGCAAGAAGTTATCTCCTGGTTTGGCTTTCCTCACAATCCTGAAGAAGTGCCGCGCGTGCAGACAGGCAGGCATCCCCAAGCTGTGCCCTTCTCAGCAGCGCTGGACTCACCCTGCCAGGCACAGAGGGCACGGGACTCAGAACTCACGTACAGACCACCCCGACGGGCGACGGCTTCGCTTAACAATTTTTTGGCTTGACAATGGTGTGAAAGTGATATGCATAATCAAGGCCATGCGCCACTCAACACTATTATAAAACTGGCTTTGTGTGAGATGCGTTTGCCCAGCTGTGGGCTAATGTACATGTTCTGAAAACGTGTAAGGTGGGCTAGGCTGAGCTATGGCGTTCGGTAGGGCAGGTGTACGATGTGCATTTTCGAATTAGGGTCCCTTAAACTCGCAATGGGTTTATCGGGACATAACCCCATCGTAAGTCGAGGAGCATCTGTAAAGAAACAAGGAGAGCTCACCTCACCTAGCACGTCCTCCCGTCTTACTCTCTCCCTCAGTTTTACACCTCTCCCAGTGACCTCACATCTTAATTACAAAAATATTCAACTAGGTCCTGACCTCAGGCTCACTAAAGCCCCAGTAAGTGCTCCCTATAAAAAGCAATCTCCAGGTGATCACGTTTACAGCATATGACTAGGCGTCCCAGGGACAGGCACACGCATCCTGGTTTAGCCATTTTCAGATGTGTGACTTGGGCAGGTCACCTATCTTCGCTCAGCCTCAGTTTATTTTTCTGCAAAGTGGGTTCCTGAGGACATTACAAGGTAAGGGCAGCAAGCTCTTACCACGGCGGGGGGCTGGCCAACGTTTCCTCTAACAGGCAGGCGGGGAAATGCTTTCGGCTTTGCAGGGCACAGCGTCTGTCCCAACGCCCCAGGTCTGCCACTGCAGCAGGAACGCAACCCCAGTTGTGTAAGTCAGTGGAGTGCCTACATGCCAAGAAAACGTTACCACCTATGAACGCTGAAGTCTGAACTTCACGTACAGTTGGTCCTCCATACCCGCGGGGTCCGCATCTGTGGATTCAACTAACAATGGATCACAAATGTGTGAATGCAAAACCTGTGGAGCCGGGCCTAAGCTGGGGGTCTGCACCCCACATGTACACACCTTTCCCATTGTGATTCCTGGAACAACACAAGGTAACAACTATGACACAGCGTGTACGTTGTGCTGGGTATTACGAGAACACGGAGCTGACTTCGGGCACACAGAGGGAAGATGTGTGTGGGCTGTATGCAAACGTCACACCATTTTATAGAGGGGACTTAAGCGCCATCGTGCGTTTTGGTGTCCATGGTGCCTCCTGGACGCGATCCCCCATGGATGCCAAGAGGCGACTGTAATTTGCACGTGTCATGAAGCACTATTTTTCTTTTGATTTTTTTTCCATCAGTTAGAAATAAAAAAGCCCTTCTTTGCACACAGGCTGTACAAAACCCAGCAGAACCACGGGGAGACACCTACCTGGATGGCTACTATCAAAAAACCGGCAAGTAAATGTTGATGAGGACGTGGGGAAATGGGACCCTGGGCACTGTTGGTGGGATGCGCACTGTGGAGGAAGGTGGGCAGGGCCTCAGAAATTAAACACAGAGCCACCATATAACCCAGAAGCCCCACCTTTGGGTATTTATCCAAAAGAACTGAGAGCAGGGTCTTGAAGAAATATTTGTACACCCACGTTCACAGCAGCGTTGTTCACAAGAGCCAAGAGGTGGAAGCCACCCACATGTCCATTGACAGATGACTGGATCAAAAAATGCGGGCCGTCCACACACACACAACATCATTCAGCCTTACAGAGAAAGGAAATCTTGTCACAGGCTACCACCTGGACAGGCTTTGAGGATATTATACTAAGTGACATAAGCCAGTCACAGGGCAAACACTGTACGATTCCACTTATACGAGGTACTCAGTGTCATCAAATTCATTAAGACAGAAAATAGAATGGTGGTTGCCAGAGGGTGGGGGACAGCGAATGGGAGGTGGTATTTAATGGGGTCACAATTTCATTTTAGGGAGATGAGAAAGCTCTGGAGATGGAAGTGGTGGTGGTGGCACAAGAGTGCAAATGTGCTTAACGCCCCTGAACTGTGCACTTAAAAATGGTCAGTGTGGTAAATGTACTGTTATGTGTATTTCACCACAATTTTTAAAGTGTTTTTAAATGTAAAATAAATTAAAAAAAGAACAACAGGCAGTGTGCCAGATGTGACCAACCCCTGGCAGGACAGTAAACATTCCCCCGAGAAAGGACAGTGAGTGACGCAGTATCAGGCTCACATGTGAAAAGAGGGCTGAGAGGCAAGGGGAGAGATTTCCACGGTGTATTCACTCAAGTCCTTATCAGGCGCCCACTCCCGGCCAATCGCCATCTGGGCACAGGCGCAGAAGCAGGCAGAGGCACCCAGCCCTTCCGCCCGCATGCCGCTGTCTACAGGAAGCCCGCCGTGCATGCGTGCATGGGGCGCCCCGTGGGCCCGGAGGGGTGACAGGCCACCCAGGCGCCCGCATGGCTCAGACGTGGTGGCACAACCTCCTTGGAGTGGTCAGTGATCTTGTCAGGGACACGGAAGTTCAATGACTTCAAGGGTGAGTTTAATTACATGTTGTTGCTGACTAGCAGTGGTTATGATGGGACAATTACACATGTAATTTATCAGCAAGATACTTGCATACATAATAAACTGAAAGCAAAACATTACACTTCAGTGAAGGCTACAAATACAGAACTGGGCCCTGACGTGGTGTGTGGTGTACTCTCACGGGGGCGGGGTGGGGAGAACAGCCAAGGCCCTCCCCACCTGTTAAAGGCTGGGTATCCCCACCCAGCATGACCACATGGCATCCACCCCAGGAATGCATTGCCAAACAACACGTAAATCCCAAACCCCAGTGGTCTGTCAACAATGCTCCTTCACAAAGGGAGAGGGGCGGGGCAGCTGACTTAGGAAACTCACCACCCTTCTGATGTTCTCTGAACTTGCTAACCATGGTCCCCAGGGTGCTGGGAGACCAACCGCAAGCCTGGCAAGGACTTGGGGTTCCTAGCTCTGGTATGAGTCTGAGGGGGAAAGGCTAATTATCTGAAAATGGCCTACACTCTCCTTAATCTCAGATAAAGAGGGAGGAAAGGGGTAAAGAAGACTGAACAGAGAAAATGAAAATATAACTGCAACACACATTTATTAAACGCCTACTTTGAGTCCGGCTTTGTTTTATGTACATAACATAGATTTTCTAGTATGTTGTCATTATTGTCATTCCCAACTTAGATGAGAAAACTGAGGCTTGACAATGACCTTGACACGCGCTCATATAGCTAGCGAGTGGTGGCACCAGGCTTCCAACCCAGGAACTCTGGTAGCAGAGTCCACACCTTTGCTATAGGTCACCGGGGTCAGCGGGCATTGATCGGTCCCTTCTTTATTATTTCTTATTGGTGGTGTTACAATGTCCATTGTGCAATAATTTAAAAGTCAAGGACGGGGTGGCTTCTTATCCTCATTGCTAGGAGTTAACTTTCCAATAGACAGGTACCTGTCACGCCCGGACGTGGGAACCCCACCTCAGAGCCTCAGCCGATTTTCTGGAGACAGTTGACCCCATGCTGAGCAGTGACCAGTCCCAAAAAGCTCAAGCACAGCAGGTGTGAAGAGGACACACAAGAGCCTCTAAGAGAGCATGAAGTACACTATAAATTACAGCGTCTTGCCCAGAAAACAGACCACCGGTCCTAAGCCCCATAAATTCCTTGCCCACGTCCTGTTTTGAAACAGGTCACCTTCCCCTACTCTGCCTCCATGTCTCCGGTCCCAGTCATCCGTGTATGTTCCCTTGTGGATTTTAAAGATATTTCTTACCACAAGGCACCCATGTGGTTTCAGCTTATTCTATAATTGACCATCTTGATGTAAAAAAAAAAAATGGGCAGGATGAAGGGTGAGGAGATGGTAACAAGTGGGATTTCATTTGGACCACTGGGCCTTTTATTCTAAGTTTCTGTGAGGACTAAAGATAGAGTTCCACTCACCTATTCACCCATCCACTCATCTATCCATCCATCCATCCATCCATCCATCACCCATCCATCACCCATCCATCCATCAATCCATCCATCCATCCAACCATCCATCCATCTATCCATCCATCACCCATCCATTACCCATCCATCACCCATCCATCATCCATCAATGCATCCATCCATCACCCATCCATCACTCATCCATCCATCCATCCATCACCCATCCATCACCCATCCATCCATCCATCACCCATCCATCCATCCATCACCCATCCATCACCCATCCATCCATCCATCACCCATCCATCCATCCATCACCCATCCATCACTCATCCATCCATCCATCCATCACCCATCCATCACCCATCCATCCATCCATCA
>NW_017731354.1:1765897-1795480 GCF_001890085.2 Hipposideros armiger
CATCCATCCATCCATCCATCCATCCATCCATCACCCATCCATCACCCATCCATCCATCCACCCTTCTAGCTGCCAAAGTTTTACTGAAAAAACTACTATGTATTAGGCACCATTCCTGGAATTGGGAAAATAACACAGGCCCCTGCTCTCTCCAGGTTTACACTGAAGTAGGAGAGACAGACCAGAAATGAGTAAAGAGGAGTGAGTCACCAAAATGCTTCCTGCACCGAACATCGAGATGTATTTGAAATCCTGCTAACAGGAAGGTTAATCAGAGTCATTTCCTCGTTTGTTGTTATTATCAAAGATCCGTTGTAAAAACCAACTGGGGTGTCTTCGCGGAAATGTTCACGGTACCAAAACATGTTCCAATGTGGCGGAATCACTTAAGGGCAATTATGACAGGCCCTATTTTTATGACAAAGCTTTACTTCTCATCTTCTCTCTACTTGATTTAAATATATACATGTATGTGGGTGCACATGTATCAAGATGCAAGTATTTCTATATAAATTTTGTATTCTAAATATTCTTCCTGATTTCAGTTAGTTGTATATTTTGAGCCAATGTTGTAACAGTAATTTCTGTGCTGAATCAAAAACAAGAATCTCTCTCTCTGTCTCCTGCGCTCAACAGCCTCGCCTTCCTCCTCCGCCCTCTTACCCTAAGAAGCCCAAATACTCAACCCGCTTTCAGAGCTGAGTGGTATCAAGGGCAAAGCCTGTTTCTTCGCACGTGTCTTCCTACTGAAGGTTTCCGGGGCTGTGGGGGCTGTGGCACTGCCACATCACAAAGGCACCAGGACAGAAGGACAAACCTCCCCACTTTGATTTGAGTGTGTAATTGTTTGAATACATCTTCCCTGCACTACAATAATGTCATCCTTGGTTGACACAGATTTTAAAGCCCTTTGAAAAGGTGGAATGTGATCAATCACGAGTGTGATTATAATGGGATTTAAGTGGGAGAAGATAAGACTCGGGCCCTCGCTGGGGCCAGGCTCTGTGACAGAGTGGAGGGGGGGGGGAGACGGAAGTGAAAGGGCTGTGTTCCCGCAGGAGAGGACGCCTGTGTGGCCATCAGCACACAGCTCCTCTCCCAAGAAGCACCATGAAGGTGGAGCTCGGAATGGAACGCTCCCCCACCCCCAACACAGCCGCTGCGTTGCCATCGGCAGACCAGTGGTTCTCACGCAGGGACAACTGTGCCCCCCAGGAGACACTGGTCATTTCAGGGACATTTTTGGTTGTCACAGTGGGGACAGGGGGTGTCCCCCGCATCTGGTGGGGAGAGGCCAGGGATGCAGCTCAACATCCTCCAGGGCCCAGACGGCCCCACAGCCAAGAACGACCCAGACCAGAATGTGAGAAGCCCCTGGGACCCACAGAGGCCCAGGCCACGCCGGAGAGAGAAAGGGCGGGCGAGGGGGCAGCGCTTCCAGGAAAGGGGTTTGAAGCCGTTTCCACTGGCTGCGCCTCCCCTGTGCACCAGCTGACCGAGGCAGGTGACAGAAGAGAGAATAAAGCGGGGATGGAAGAAAGGAGCCTTTGAGCCAAATTACTTACTCTTGTGCCTTTTGATCTAAAACACACCTTCCTTATTATGTGTGAGAAGGGGCTGGAAAACCAGGAATTTTTCTTCTTCAAGGCAAACAACCCAGGCCCAACAAAAACACAGCCGTGTCTCTGGCACATGCCTGGGACAGCCACCCTCTCCCTGACAAACCATAACGGTGCCTACAGATGTCAAATTCACCCACCGAGCCCAATCACATGCCCGGATTACCAAGGCAAAGAATTGTGAATTTCATTAAATATGTTAAAGGGGGGGAAATCAGCTTTGAAAAATAGTAATCCTGTCTTTCAACAAAAATATTATAGGAAGCTATGAATTTGGTAGATCCGAATAGGATGTTGGTACATGTTTTACTAAGGTAATATAATGGCACACTATTATTAGATCGCATTAATCATTACTGTGCCAACGGCGCTGACAGCCCCACTGAAAAGGATTGAAAGGCCTGGTAATGGATATAAATTACCCATTGTGTGATAAAAGGATTTTTACTAAGAAGGTAAGAATAAAACAGCAAATTTCTAATATAACTGTTGTGTAAAAACCAAAATAAGAGTAATCCACGGTCAGTAATATCCACAAAATCAAAAGTAAGCACTTTTCCAACAAGATAAAGTCACAATAAAAAAAAATACATATTCAGTACACTATAAGATTAATTTCTGAGTGTGTATTTCTGCTATCAAAGCCCTTGGTTTCCGTAGTGACCTGTGTGGCCCAGGGTCAGGACAGGTGGGTTTGGCTAATGAGACGTGAGGGTGAGTTTGCAGACACAGCAGGGTAGCCTCCGACAGTGGACACGGGCACTGCCCTTCCGTCTGCATTTGAAGTTTTTATCAGCATCCAAGTCGGGGAAACGCTCCATCGTGAGCCCGTTACTTTGATCCTGACTGAGATGACACACGCGGAGCTGATCTGGGACAGGTCTCCTCCAAGACTGGGCCAGGCCATCGAGCCACATGATGAACGATGGAGAAACTGACCACAGGCGGTGCTGGGAGGGGCCACCTGGCTTTGGGCGGCAGCCCCAGCAGCTCACTAGCTCTTGTGCCAGCTCTTGGCTGGTGGGCAGACTCTTAGGGATGTCGCACCAGAGAGAAAGAGGTCAACCTTGCAAGGCTATGTCCCACCTGTGTCCCCATTCTGAGACTTCTGAGCATGTCTTAACATCACATACTTATCTCACCCAGAGACCCATGCTGGATCCCAGTGATCATGAATCCAGAAGTTTCTCCAGAGCCCACCTCCGTGCATGGAGGAGAAGGGGGTAGCAGGGAGAACTCTTGTCCAGCATAGGGATCTACAGCCCACCGAGGGCGGCCTGGCTCCCCGACAGACTTACACACAGACGCCACTGCACAAAGGACAAAATGACATTCCTTACCACCGGGCAAGTCTTAATGCAACGAAGCTCCCTCCTGGCTGAAGGATACTCTTAAAGCCGTGGTGGGCGGGAACTGCAAAGATAAGACCTGTTAGGAATTCCGTGGCAGACGTCTCGGCTTCTACAAGACAGGTGAACAGCACTACCCAGGTAACAACTCCCTGGGCTAGCTGACTCTACGCACATGTAACAGCCCACTGCCCCGATTCACTGTGCAGCTTACGAAGTGAGGACCACGTGGCCCTGGCTGCTACGAAGCAAGTTTGCTCTGCTGCCTTTAATGAGAAAGTGACACCTGCACAGACAGGAGGGGAAGGGGTGCCCACCCATCTCTTCTCTCAATGGGACAGAAGACAGAGAGCAAATAAGGGCTCCGTCCTCCCTCGCTCTCTTTGGAATTCTAAAAGTGATGAAGTGAGGAGGTGCTCAGGGGTTCTGTTTTTCTCCCTGATTTAAGAAGCCTCCTATGGTAGACCACACATTCCACCCAAATCTCAATCGGCCGTGCCTGTTCAGTGGCCAGGTCAGCTCTCCATGGGTCCCCAGCAGAAGCCTGCGGTGGCCCAGGCTCAGGGTGCTGTGTAGCATTCAAGTGCTTTCTGCCTCACCAGGACCAGGAAAGCAACAGGATGAGAAAAGGGCGCAGAAGGAAAGCAGAGGTACCCCCCACAGAGGCTCTGGGCCGCTGGCTGGGGTCATCAAGGCCAGCCCCGCCCGGTCACGCGCTCACTTCCAGGCCAGCCCACGCTGGTCCCAGGTAATTCAGAACCTCTGTTGCTCTGCAGTGTTACAGAGGGCTTGCACGGAGGAAGCCAAAGACCCCCTTGATAGGGGAACTACTGACCTGAGCTTGGACACCGTGACATTACAGAAGTCTGGGACGATTCAAGGATGCATCTGCAATGGGGAACCAGAAGGTGCATTCGGACAGCCCACGGTGGCAGCCCCAGCCCAAGAAATTGGGACATCGAACCCCTGGCTTGCAACACTGTCCGACTCCAAGCCTGATTACTGGCGATCAAAGAGGTATTTGCTGGCTGCACGCTGGAGGTGTTTTCTCCAGGTGTATCAGGGACGCTGCTGTTTGTAAACGAATTGCTACCTGCTTACCTTGAGATATTCAGCAGAAGTTTACATCTCAACCATCTGCAGCAAGGACAGAAACTACAAGTCTCTCTCTCCTCAATCACATTATCTTCTGCATTTTGTTTTCCTTGTATCGCTCAACATTAAAACCCAGAGAGTGAAAAGCAAACCCTCGATGCTCTGCTTGCTCCCCAAGGTTCTGCCCCAGAGCCCAGCAGACAGGCCCCCCGATGGACTGCCCCTGCGGAGACCCACTCGCTCTGTCCACAGACCCCTTACGTTTAGGGAGGGGGTACAGGGTGGGGACACAAGCAAGCTGTTCTCCAGATGGCAGGGAGGACGTGGGGAGACGCACCTGGTAAGTCCCTCAGCACTGATCGGAACGTCACCTTCCCCTGACACCTGCACGCAGGGCAGTGACAGGGGCTCCTATGCCCTAAGCCACCCCAGGCCCCAGCACAAGCTCTGTGACTGCACCGGGCCGCTCCCTCTAAAGGCCTCTCCTGAGTGGTCAGGGTTTTATCCAAAGGTGGCTGGCCCACCTGGGCAAGGTGAGCCCACCAAGCTCCCTGCCCCAAAAGCAAAGGAGTCTGCCCATGTGTCGCGGCTACACGGGGAAAGCAAATCATGTTAGCGCCACGTGTGCCTTTCTGCGCCAGTCTAAACAGAAGGGGGCTCCTGGTGTCTGCTGTCATTACAGCCCCTGGAGGTCGGCAAAGGCAACGCTCCTGATTCGGGCTGGGGGGGGGGGCGAGCACCCACACACGGATTCTGTTCTCCTGGTGAGGGAAACAGCGTCCTGGGAAGTAAGTAGCCGCACTTACAGATGACGCTGTCACATGGCCGGAAACAGGTCCCCACCGTGAGGCCTCCGCTGTCCCTGCCACCCACGGGACATTGCTCACAAATCCAGTTTGGCGCAAGCACCACCAGCCCAGAGGAGGGGTGGGAGGGGCCGACTGGAAAGACAGCAAAAGGCATGGCATGAGTGGGGGTTCGGCAGCAGCCACCCCACCAAAACATTACCTCCATGGGCGCGTTTCCATGCCTGAAACCCACGCCCTGTAAGCTGATAGGCCCGGCTCCGCCTTGAACACACAGGTAAGGCACACATGCGGCCACCTCAGCCTCCAGCACCCGAGAGTGACTCCGTGTAGAACCTGCTCATGCAGTGATCACACCTGCTGTGCACCAGGCCCCATGGAGGGCCGGGGGAAGCAAGCCCACCATGGGGCACAGACACCCACTGTGTGACGAGCGAGTGGGACAGGGAGCCAGCGGGGTGGGGGTGGGGGGGCACGTGGGGAGGGCAGGCAGGCGCTGAGTGCAGGTGCAGGCAGCTGCAGGGGGAGACAGGGAAGGAGGCCAGGAGGTAAGCGCCCAGAGGCCCCGACATGAGGGGCAGGGATCCCAGAAGACGGAAGGGGTACAGGGGCTGCCACGTGGAGAAGGGAGCAGCCGGAGCGCACGGAGCTGGGCACGGCCGGGCAGAGGGGCTCCCACAGCCCCAGGTGCTTCCAAGGCCCCCTGAGGAGGGGGGGAAGCTCTGAAGGGGGCTTTGAAGGAGAGTGGAGGGGACAGGAAGACAGGGGGGACCCAGACAAAACAAAAAGGAAGTGGGAGGTGGCCCTGGCCAGCCCTGGAGCACCCTGGGGGAGGTCACGTGGGTCCCCACGAGGGATCAAGGGCGTGCCCCGCCCTCCTGAGATCTCTGCGGAGACAGAAGCTCTGAGCAGAGAAACCTTCGCTGGGCAGGAGCCCAAGGGCGCTGGGAGAGGAGGCGATGAGCGGAGACGGGCACCCCACCATTGCCACGCCCTCTGCAACGAGTCACGGGTTTAATGCAAAGACCCTGCCTCTAGGTCAACGTGGTGCCTTCCCGCGGTCCTTGCGCCAGCCCCCCACTCCACACCATGATGACCTGAAGGCCAAGAGCGACAAGAATTACCATTTGCGGAGGGCCTACCGAGCGCCAGGCAGCATGCGCAGGGCAGGCTCTGTGTTACCTCAACACATGGGGAAGCGGCTGTGTCCCCCGCCCCACCTTCCCTCGTCCCTAACCTCTGGCAGAGGCCTCGGAGCTCAATGAATGTTGTCTGGGGGGCGGGGTGTAAAGGTAGAAAGATGGAGATGGAAGGAAAGCAGGAAGGGCTGGCTCAAGTCACCTCCCCTGGTCCACGTTCTGCACCATATGCTGACCCTGTGGGAGGCAGAGCGCATTTCTGGACAAATAGAGGCTCCCTCTCCCCAGGGCTATTCTGAGGCCCTGCAGCAGGAGCGGGGAGGGCTGCCTGCTGCGGAGTCTGGGCAGTCGGAGTCAGATAAATGGCTTTCCTTCCAGGAACCAGTGGGGAAAGACGGATTCAGAGCGCTCCGGCCGGAGCAGGTGTGACTGACAGGGGATGAGACCAGTCCTGGGGGCCGGCGCCGCTGAGCCCTGCTGTCCTGAGCCGCAGGCTCGCCCCTGTCCAGGGCGCACCACCAGGGGCCACAACTCCCCTCCCAGCCCTGCACCCAGCATTCCCTGGTCCCACCAGGGTCAAGGACCCTAAGAAAGCAATGATGGACTTGGTGTTTGGTTCCAAAGCCCTGAGTCTCACCTCCTCTGAGAACTCAGAGGGGTGAACATGGCCCCGAATGCACAGCCGCCACCGCTCCAAACTCCCAGTGGGAGAGGATTCCTGCTGAGGAAAGCATATCGGGGAGCCGGCCTCCGACCCAGCCCTCGCCTGGGAGGTGCCTTCTGAGTACCAGGCTCAGGGGACTCAGCAGCAAACAGTGTCTCTGCCTGTGTAGAACTTAGGTTTCAGCAAGCAGCTTCAAATGAAAGACAAATGAACATAAAATACAGTGTCAGGCAATAATAAACTCCAAGAAGAATAAAACTGGGAGGAAAGATGGACAGCAACAGCGACTATTTCAGATAAGGCAATCAGAGGCGACCTCTCCAAAAACGTGACATCTGACAAGAGACCAGAACAAAGTAAGGGAGTGAGCCCTGTGAAAATCTGGGGGAGAATTTTACAAGCAGAGCAGACAGACAGTGAGTGCAAAGGCCCTGGGGTAGGAAGGAGGTGGTGTCTTCGAGGACCAGCAAGACGGTCACTGTGGCAGGGCATGGATGCTGAGCAGGACAATGGGTGAGCACGGGCTCTTAGGATCCACATCCCTTGTCAGACACAGCAAGTGATTTGATTTTATTCTGAGCCATTGGCAGGTTTTGAGCAAGGGAATAACATGATTTGATTTATGTGGGACCAAGGTCACTCTGGCTGCTGTGGGGAGAGCAGACCAGGGGGGACCAGGGCAGAGGCAGCAAAAAGCTGTTGTAGTCAGTGGTCCAGGTGACAGAGGACGCTGGCTGGACCTGGGTGGGAGAGAAGTGATGGAGAGAAGCAGGCAGGTTCGGGCTGCCTTTCACGGAGGTCCAGCCAGACCTGCTGAGTAGGGCACCAGGGGCAGGGGGCGCCCAGGACCATCTGCTCTCATCTCAGTCCCCGAGTCTGGTGGCACAGGCACCAATTCCCAAGCCAGCCCCAGCCATGGCTCAGGTGTAGTAACCTTAGTTTGTTTGTTTTTAATTATTGATTTATTTTTTCAGTTACAGTTGACATTCAACATTATGTTAGTTTCAGATGGACAGCGTAGTGGTTAGCCATTCATATAATTTCTAGTTCTGCTGCTTGGACACCTGGGCTTTGCGGACCCTGTAGGGACTGCCCCTCCCAGGACTGGCCAATCCCTAGAGATGGTGGATGACTCGAATCTTTCCTCCACCAGCCATCCTGTCCACCTGCCTCCTCTGGCCTGCGCTCACACTCCAGGCCGCTGCCCCTGCTCTCCTCAGCCCAAGACCAGACACCAGAGCAGGCCCTGCCACCAGCACCTGCTGCAATTCTCCACAGAACCGGTCCTCGGCCCGCTGGCCCTGCCTGGCACACCCTCCCTCAGAAACCACAATAAGGGCTCGTCGTGCCCATGTCCCCGCCCCACCAGCTCCCTCTGTCCCCTGACCGACCAGTGCCTCCCGGTGTGGCCCTGCCTGACCTGGTGCCCCCTCCCCTTGGGAGCAGGAAGGAGCGAACTGAACTGCGTATCTTTTCAAGGGCCATCGTCCCCCGGTCTGCTGGCCTCACCACAGGCTTGCTCCCAGGGTCACCTCGGAGCCACTGCCCTCTTCCTGGAAGGCAAGGCAGGCCTGCGGACAGTCACCCTCTTCCACCTTCTACCCAAACAGGAGTTTCGGGAACTCTTACTCAATAGCTACAAAGTGTCTGACGCAGAGAACAAGACCTCGGAGTCAGCCTGTTCTCCTAAGGCCCACCAGCCCACCGGACCGGGTCCCACCGCAGACCCAGCGCCGCGGGGCCTGCAGACCGGGGCTCGCACGATGTGAGCATGCGCACAGCACGTGCTGGGGGAGGTGGCCGCTGCCACCCTGACGCCGAAAGAGTACCCCACGGCGTGCGTGGGGCTGCCCAGACACGCTTCCCAGGCAAGGCTCTTCTTTCATTTTAAAACAAAGGTAACTTTGATGGCGGAGCTATTTGATACCTGCTCAATCTAAACGCTCTCAGGATACACAGACAGCAGATGCTCAGGAACCTGAGACCCCGAGATGCCAGCCCAGGTGCAGTGATGACAAACCAGGAGTAGGGGCTTCTTCCCGTCAGCGGGCCGACCCCGTGCATGTATTTTTACAGGCTTTAGCATGAAAAAAAGCCAAGATGCTCAGAGCCAATCAAATTACTTCCCTGTCTCTTTAATAAACAAATCCATGTGCACATTAACAGTGTTGAAAATTCAATTTAAACTCTTTGTCTGTTGCTGCTTACTCTAAAGATGGTCTTTCTTAAACACCAGAACACCAAGGAGTCGTTAGTGCTCTCTCTTCATTACTTCAAAAAACCAATCATTAGACACCAGAGTATATACGTAATTAGAAAATCACTTCCTTTGCAATCCAAGCTAAGTAGTTTACATACTGTAATTACAGGGACAAAATCAATTTTTAATCATTTCCCTGATTGGGCTCATCAGCTCTGTGGGAACATTGTAACCTGCTTGTTGTGCAAAAGCAACATCTGGCTACAACAATTACCCTTTGTTTGCTACAATATTCCTTAAATCTTTGCGCTCGCTCGCATGAAGAAATGAAAACATGAACACAAGATATCTGGGTGTCTTTTTGTCCTTGATCAACATATTTCCGAAAGTTCTCCTCTTGACGTGAGGGTAACGGCCCCCGGAATTTACGGTTTAACAGCACACATCCAAAGAATGTATTTTTTCAGTGAGATAAAAGTATCTGATTGTTTTAAAGATCCATTCAGCTGCCTAATTGTTCCATAGCTAACACATGGTATTCAAACAACCCACACATTACCAAAGCTCATCTGGGTAATCACGGGCAACTATTATTGCGATGCTTTACACTTTTCTAATACAAATGAATGGATTTTATCAAAATTCAAAAAAAAAAACTAAAAAGCTGAGTATGTGTGAAAAATAGTTGGTATGAATTGGCAAGGCGAGGCTAAGCATTTTGTTCTCTTAATAGGAAATGACCTCATTTACACTGGAGTAATAATTAGTACTGCTTCACTGACAGTTAAGAAAAAAACTTTCCCAGTATAATAAGGCAGATCTCCTTTGTTAGGAGAGCCACATTGATTATTAACCCTCTCCGAGAAAGTCCACGTTTAACCCTACCTCCCAGTGGGCGCATGCTGCAGGCGAAAGGTACAGACAGCTACTTTGGAAACCGTTGTCTCTCCCCAGGTTTCCAAAGTTTTTCATGGGGCTTTTAAGTGACAATTGGAAACACTTGGTGTCCCCTTTGAAGCAACATGGGAAGCCTCCACCACCCCACCCATGGCCACAAGAGCCCCAGTTGGCCCCTGCACTCTCCTGGTGGCCCCAGTCCTCTCTGTCCTTTTGAAGTTTCTTGGCTTTGATTTTTGCTTGCAAGTCCCCCAACCTACAATTAATTCATAGTTAAAACAGCCTTGAGAAGGAGAAAAAGAAGAGAGGGAAAGTGAAGGGAGAGGGAAGATGTCCTAGCTGGTGATTCAGAGCAGCTGATGTACAGGAAGGAGAGAGGGGAGCTGGAGCCATTAAACAAATACAGCCCAGGAAACAGCCAGAATGTATCCTCTCTCTCTCTCTCTCTTCTCTCTCTCTCTCTCTCTCTCTCTCTCTCTCTCTCTCTCTCACACACACACACACACACACACACACATATCCATGCACACACTTCAGAAGGGGTACGCTCATGGACCTAACCATTCCTGAACTCAGCAAGAAAAACAACTGACAATTATTGAGCACTTGCTATGTGCCAACCCAAGTTCCAAGTATTGACCCGCACTTGTCACTCACCGTCAAGACAACCCAGTGAGGTAGGTACCATTACCATGTCCATCCACTGATGGGAAGCTGAGGCACTAGCCTTGAAGTCACTTGGCCAAGGTTAAGAGCCTGTGGGCGTGGGGGGCCCAGGGGGCAGGTTCCACTGTCAGTGCTCCGAGCCCCTGCACCACACCAGGGACGTCTGTCCCCCGGTGGCCTCAGAGAGCCCCGTCTCCACAGCAGCCTAGCCTGCCTAGTGTCTGCGGTCAGAGCCAACCAGTGCCCCTGGGGATGGAGTCCTCAGGAGCACGTACAGACCTTGGCACAGATGCTCATGATTTCTAACCTTCATCCCAATGTGAGAGATTCTGACCCAGGCCTGGCGGAGGAGAACCCTTCTCCTAGGCAGGAAGCAGTGAGATGCTCAAGGCCTGTGTTCCTGGACACAGGTCCAGGGCCAAGCCGCCAGGTGTCACGCTGTCTCGCTGGTGAAGTCCCAGAGCCTTAACCTGTCCAAGAGGGGCACCCAGCTCTGCCTGGAGGTGGCTATCCCCAAGAGCCCGTGCCTGGTGACTCTGCCCATGTCTTTGCCCAGCCTGGTCCCAGGACTGACCCCTCCACAGAAATACAAATCCCAACCTGGCCCCAGGACTGACCCCTCCACGGGAATACATATCCACATCAGCTCAGGACCCCACGGGACAGCAAATGTGTGAGACCACTCTGGCCCCTGGAGACAGAGTGGTGACAAAGAAGAAAACAATCCAGAAAACTGTAAATGGCTGCATTTACACAGACGGCGTCAGCACATGAACTAAAAGTATTCAAAAGATATTTTGCATCGTCATCAAATCACAAGGGATCTCTGAAATAGCTCATCTTGAAGAAGAAATGTAGTCACTGGACAGCACAGGGGTCTGCTCTGGGGGCCACCCACGCTCACTGCAGGTGACGCTGCCGTTCAGATGCCTGGCCTCGCAATGTCGCCTTTCCAGCCCCCACACAGAGCAGCACGGTCCAGCCTGGTCATCCCTGACCACACGTGCCTCCTGAGTACCTGAGACGGCCGGTCCCAACTGCAATGTGCTGTGAGCGCAAAGTGCACACCCCACTCGGAAGAATCTCAAAGGTGTCATGTTACTTATACCTTTTACATGTTGAAGTAATATTTTGGATACAATGAATTCAACAAAATATAGTCTTCAAATCAGTTTCACCCATTTCTTTTTACCATTTTAATGTGGCTATTAGAAAATTTAAAATTGCATACATGGCCTGCATTTATCGTTTGCATTATATTTAGATTACAAAAGTGCCGATTTTGAGCTAAGCAAAAAATCAGGCCATTTTGACAGCCAAATTTGGCCATAAT
This sequence comes from Hipposideros armiger, assembly GCF_001890085.2. Classification (NCBI taxonomy): domain Eukaryota; kingdom Metazoa; phylum Chordata; class Mammalia; order Chiroptera; family Hipposideridae; genus Hipposideros; species Hipposideros armiger. The sequence continues at coordinate 1,777,666 of NW_017731354.1, forward strand.
AAAAATTCACTTGTTTTCTGAAGCTGGATTTTAGAGAAAATGTACTCGTATTATCAATATCACTTGAAACATTGGTTGCATAAATATTCACTGAAGTCAAAATGAAAGTTAAATAAGTTCTCACTAAGCCATCATTGGGTCTCCTCTGCAGGGGTCACTTTTTTGTTTCAGTTCATTTAGTCTTAGTTTTACAAAACTGGTTAGTCAAGTAATACATGTTCACTTGTAGAAAATGTGGGGCATGCAAGATATTACAAAGAAGAAAACAACAATCCGTAATTCTATCAGCGGCGGGGTTGCTGCTGGCACTCTGATGTATCTGTTTCTGTCTTTTCTGGGTGTGTGTGTGTGTGCCCGCTCACATGTGCGTGATTTGATAAACACAGGTAAGCACATATTATATGTGTTTCTTTGATTCCACATGTCCCCAGGCCTCAGGTCCCCAGTGTAAATACCCTGGTTGGCCATAGGAGAGCACAGGCTGCTGGCTGACGTGGCGAATTCCCGCAGAGGTTGCAAAGGGAAAGCATTAAGAGAAGGAACAGATAAGCCACACACTGAGAGAAAAATCTTCCCTGAAGACACATCTGATAAAGAACTGGTATCCAAAATATACAAAGAAGTCTTAAAACACAACAATAAGAAATAAACAGCCCAATTAAAAATGGGCAAAAAAAATCTGGACCCCTCACCAAAGAATATGTACAGGTGGCAACTAAGCACATGAGAACATGTTCAACATATGTCCTTAAGAGACTGCAAATTCAAACAAAACCACCACACACCTATCAGAAGTCTAAAATCCAAATGGTGGCGAGGACATGGAGCAGCAGGAACCTTCAGTCACTGCGGTGGGAACACACAGTGGGACGGCCGCACTGGAAGACAGTTTGGCAGTTTCTTACAAAACTACATATATTCTTACCATACGATCCAGCACTCATGCTCCCTAGTATTTACCCAAAGGAGGTAAAAACTTACATCTACAGAAAAACTTGCACGTGGGTGTTTATAGCAGCTTTATTCATGATTGCCAAAATAGGGACGCCACCAAGGTGTCCCTTGATAAGAGAATGAATTAAAAAAAAAAAGTGGTGGTCCATCCAGACAAGAGAATATGATTCAATGCTAAAAAGGAATGAGCTATCAAGCCATAAAAAGACATATTACCAAGTGAAAGAAGCCAATCTGAAAAGGCTAATTCTATGTCCAATTCTATGACATTCTGGAAAAGGCTGCACTATGGAGGCAGTGGGTCAGTGGTTTCCAGGGGCTCAGGGGGGACGAGGGTGAGTTGGCGGAACACCGAGTATTTTTAGGGCGGTGAGATGACGCTGCATGAAACTGTAATCGTACATGTCATACGTTTGTCCAACCCATAGAATGTCCCGCCCTAAAAGCGATCCCTTGCTGTAAACTATGGACTTCGGTTAGTAACAATGTACCGACGTTGGCCAGTGATAACTAACGCAGCGCCAGCACAGCCGTTAGGAGCAGGGGAGCTGGGAGGAGGCAGGACATGGGAACTCCGTACTTGCCACTCAGTTTTCCTGTGTACCCCAGTCTATGAATTTAAAAAGGAGGAGGGAAAGCAGAGCTTGGAGAAAGCCCAGCGAGCCCGCCCCCGGCTGGAATCGTTCCGCGCCGGCGAATACGGGACCCTCCAAGGCTGAGATTTGGGTCCTTCAGAAGCCTTCCGGCCCCACCTTCTCTGATGCGTTGATGCCCAAACACGACCCCAAGAGGCTGCTCGGGCAGTTCTTCAGGAAGTGTGCTGGGCACCTGACACCAATCCCAGTGGCTGGAGACCTCATTCAGCCAGTTCCTTGCTTCTGCGTGTGTCTGTGTTGCAGGTCTTGTTGGTTCAACTCACAAAATAAACTGACCTGTGACTCTACAGCACAATCCAGGTCAGCCCGGCCCGGCCTCTCCCCCGGGCCCATCTCCTTGACAGCAAGGGGACAAGCTCCTCATGCTGGGTGCTCCCCCTCACCCCATCCGTGCCTCTTCTGTCACCAAGTCAGACAGCTAATGCCTCAGGAAGTGCTGACAGGCATGAGGGTCCCGACAGAGGCACAAAGTGCAGGCGGCCACCTCCCCGGGGAACCAGCAGAAACTGGACAAGAGAATGGTGGTGTTTCTTCATTTCTCTCTGGGCACTGGGTGCCACCAAAATGCTGCTGTCCTAGCGACCTGTGCCCTGTGGATCCACACTGAGTTTAGCTCTGGCTACTGGTTACTCTGGAACAGGCCAAGAAGATTCAAGGGCAAAGCAATTTGGAGGCCACACAAAATACTTAACACTGTTTTCCTGTGATTTCATAGAAACAAGAAGAAATAGACACTGCCAACGCATGGGTCCCTCAAGTATCCCTCATGCAACAGAAAAAAAAATAGCAAAGATGACAGATTAAAAATAACAGAGAAAACCCAGGAGTGAGCACTCTGAGGCCAGAGCCCAGGGCAGGATACAAAGAAAGAAGAGAGAGGCCCTGAGGAAACCCGGCCAACAGCAGGCCCCGCATGTCTCGTGGTGAAGTGTCTATCCCAGAAAATTCAAATCTAACAATTCACAGAAGAGAAAAAAAAAAATGTCCTCTCCCTCTCATCTCCCAAGCCTTTCCATTTTGGTAAAGATATTTTATAAACATTCTTAGAAAGAGTATATTCGCTCTCCTCTGCCCACAGGTAACAGGAATGGCAGATGTTTCAGAAACAGCACATTACAAAAAAAAAAATAAAAAAAATCCAGTGTCACAGAAACCAGAATGGAAAATGTTTTATACATTAACAAACATTGTAATGAATTTGCACAACCTTAACCGACTGTATACCCAGCATAATGAAATGGTCTCCATCCTTTCAAAGAAAAAATTACGTATGCTAGCGCGTAGCTTTAGAAAAGCATTGTTCTTAAAAAAAAAAAAACCTGCATTTTCGCAGCTACCATGTAATTTGTGAGATGCATTTTTAAATGATCTGCAACAGCGGCGGCTTCATCAGTCAGATGATACCGATAGATAATTCACCAAACCGTCACATGATCTTCCATCACTCTAAAAGACGCGAATATATTGCCACAAGCTTTGGGAATAATGGGTGCACCTGTTTACGGTGTCACCTCTGTTTGCTAATTGTCTCCTTGAGCTACATTTTACTTCTAATGCATTTATTTTTGACAGGCAGTGTCTATTTAGAAATCACATTACTTCAAGTGCAATTGTTCTTTTGTCTATCAAGTAAATGAAGTGTTGTTATACAGATTTCAGGTTCTGATTAGTAAAGTTTCAGAGCCCCAAAAAGGTCAATCAGTTATTTACCTGAGGTAATAGCAGGATGACAGACACCTTGAATGTTCGCCAGCTCATGCTATTGGCCATTTTATTATAATTACTCAGTCTAACTTGAGTGTACGTTCCTAGGCTGTGCAGGCTGGGGGGACGCAGCACAGCACATGCCTACAGATGGGCGTCCGAGCAGAGTAGCCGGCAGGCAGGTCTCGTGTTGACATGCAGGGGTGTCACCAAATCCGTACATATGCGGCCCCTGGAAATGCCAACTATTGCAGCCAAGTGAGTGTGTAGGTGGGCAGGTGTACCTATCTGTTGATGAATTTTCCCATTAAAAATAGATACTGTAAAATAATTTTTCAAATCATGTTACCTTTCAGGTCTGACTTGCATGAGTTCAGGTCAATATGAAAGCGATCACACCTGAAACAAAACCCAATGACAACGGTGGGAAACGCACGGAGCTGCCCGCGGACGCCGGCAGCAGCTGCAACCAGGGCTGCCTCCACAGGGCCGCGAGCCGGCCGTGCCTGCGGACGCTGGTCTGTGGCATCTGCACGCACCGAGGAGAGGCAGGGGACCCACTACCACGAGCATGTGGCGGAAACCAGACTTCCAGGGATATTAACTTCTTGACTGAATTACCAGAAGGTGTTCACATTTGAAGGAAGAAGGTGACCTGAGCACCAACTGGTTTCCTGGGATTCAGGTCTAAAGGTCTAAACCTCCGGTAACCTCAAATTATCCCTAAGGATCATCACTCACCTGACGTCCCACCTGAAAAGCACGAGCCAGAGACACAGCCCTGCACTGAGGAGTCACTGGTGTCTTCAGTGGGCCATCCACGGCTCCCTTTCCCACCCCCCGTGCTTCCGGTCCATGACTTGTCGGCGGCCCTGTGCCCCTCACCCCGATCTGAGCTCACCCTCCCTCCACGCCCGGCTCCACTCAGTCATGCCCGGTGCAGGGTCTGGCTGAGCGCCAGGCCAGTGCCCACTGTCCCCACCATACACAGGGGGCCTCTCACCGACTCCCTGTGTCCAATACGCCCCTCTCCCGATAACCACCTCATACGGGCCTGGGCCAGGTGGTCGGTCACCCAGGCAGGCGCCCGGGCTGACAGGGAATTCCAGGGACCATGCTACTCAACACACTCGCCAAAAGAGAGAGATGCGAAAAGCCACACTTGCCTTAAGTCACACTCTACATGGGCTCCCCGGAGCCTTCCCCACCTTGTCCGCTGAGGCTGCGTGTGTTTGCTCGGTGTTCAGCGTGTGCCAGGTAACCTGAGCGGGACTTGCATTGTCTCACCAGTTGTTTTTCCAAAGCGTTTTCCCATCAGGACCATAATTATATGCAAACCACTTGACTTAGAACCATTCATAAACATGTTTTAAATGTTTACTAGAATTATTCCAATGCCTAAAAGCAAAAAAAGGGAAGACACGTGAATCCTTTCTTGGGGACCCTAAGGCCAGTAAGGTGGGGGAGCCCCAACATGTAGAACCGCAGACGATCCTCAGAAACAAAACCCCCGCGACACTTTCTCCTGGAGTCACGAGGAATGTCCTCTTCATCCTGCAATTTATTTCAACTCCAAGTGCTCTAATCATGGGAAGTACTTTTTGCTTTTTAAACAGCCTGCTTGTTTCTACAGGTCAAGAGCATAAATAAAACAGTCAAGTTGAAAACTTGGAAAGCTCGTAGTAGGAAAAGGAAGCAGTTACAGATCGTCCATTTGTTCAGACACCAGGCAGCTCTCAGGAGGCAGCTTAGCCTCATGTGAAAGCCGGATACAGCAGCCAGCACTCACTGAAAGGGTGGGGACAGACTGCGAGCTGCGGACCCGCGCAGGGGCCACACGGTAAGGCTGTATAATGCATAGTGATCGCGAGGCCAGGCTGCAGTTGCGGGGCTGCACATGCCTGGCTACGCTGTGACGGGGTCACGCTGACATAGGAAGTATCCTCACGAGATAACTATGACACTGACCCCTGTCACCACTAAAGTGGCTCCTGATAGATGGAATTAAGTGCCCACCAATTACAAGACAGGATCCAAATACTAGCAGATCATTTCTTGATCACAGGGGATCTTGGGAAATTGAGATGCCTTGAAGCCAACATATTGAAGGTAGTTACTCTCCACCGCCCCCCCTCCACACACACACACACACAATGGAAGACTGGGTGAGAGGGAAGGAGAAAGGGAGGAGAAAATCATCATCACCCATTTCTCCACATGAGAAACCACATAGGTGTGCCAACTGCCGAGAGCAGAGCTCATGACCAAATGACCCACCGCCAGCGGAGCAGAGACAGGCTAGAGTAAGTGGCCACTGGAGGGAAAATTTCTGGGACAACTTCAAGAACTGGTGTTGACGTCCTGCGTGTGTCTGAAGGAAGACGGGTGTCACAGCATGTTTGGGGCTACACCCGAAGAGGACAGGACAGTGGGCCAGGGACCACAGAGGCCGGTGCCAGGAAAGGGGCAGGCCTGTGCCTCCAGGACGCGAGGTGGGGACACAAAGGGTGACAGGCCTGATGGCAGCTGAAGAGCACAGTAAGCCACCCAGCCACGTCGTTACTGCTACCTTTGCCTCCACTCTTTCTTTCTTCTGCATGGGCTGGAGGAGTCCCCACCCACCCCCCTTTCTTTTTATCAAACATTCCTAATGTAGTGATAAAATGAGGAAGAATGAAAGATTATTATAAAACAGGACTTTTATGGCTAGCGTCTATGGAACAGTCACACTGTTACATATATTTTCTCTAAGTAATCAGAAATGTATTGGTATTTTGAAATTATGTATCTCTAATAACACAAAAGTACTTAAGAACAGAAATAGACAGTAATGGAAAATGCAGTCAACTGTTGACAACATATAGAATTTCTGAAAATAATTTGCAGAGAACAGCAGAGCAGATGAGTCAAAATTTTCACAAAAATATTCCTTGCCTCCAATAGTCCGATGTAATTCATTTTCTATCTCTGTTCATTAATCATTGTTAAAATTAGTGATCCATTTCTTCCACTCTGCCATCTGCACTCAGCTTCGTAACAAACATGACACCTTCCTGCATAATAAAACCTGACAACTACTAGGATGCATTTCCAAATAGCTTTCTGCATATTTGCACCTCTATAACGGATTCTACTGTCAGACAAAAGTGGATTATTTAACCAGAGTTCTTTCTTTATCAATTCTGAACGCAGATGTGTGTGTGTGTGTGTGTGTGTGTGTGTGTGTGAGAGAGAGAGAGAGAGAGAGAGAGAGAGTGTTAAAATATGATCAAGAAAAATCCGTTAATTTTAATTAAAATGATGTTTTCCTGCCTTAAGAAGAAAGTATTTTAAATCCAGGTTATGCCAGCCAGTATCACTCACCACAAGCACAGCTGTGAGGACCATGCTTGATATATGAAGTTTGCGTAAATAATTTGCAGCTTCATCTTGTAAACTTTTCTAATAAAAATGATCTTGACATTCCAACCCCCTAAAAAAAAATTTCATTTTAATATCCTGCTTTATTTTGTTTTTTTCACTCTTTGATCACAGAATTTCAAATAAATATTTTTAGGGACAGACAAAACAATCAAGGAGCGGGGAGCTACAGAGACAATACCAATGAATAATTAAACACATGCCAAGCGTTCCCTGGGGAAGCCACCACTGGGTCCAAACCACAGGAAGCTCCCCTGGTCCTCCTGGAAGCCATGCTGTGCGGTGCCAATCAGTCTGCCAGGGACAGGGATGGGCACGGGAGCTGTAAACCAGGACCCGCTCCTCACCTTCTGCCAGAGCAGCCTCTGAGGAAGAGAATCACAGAGCCTCCGAGAAAGGAGTGCCAACCTGCGTCCCTGCACCAGCCTGGAGAAGGGGAGGCGACGAGGTGACACCAAGCTGGACTTCTCCCCTCTTTTGCCCGCCCCCAGCCTCTCTGCTCTCACTGCCCCTTCCTCTGAATATGGCAAGCCCTAACGAGGGTCCCCGAATGCCCCAGCAACCCCTGCATGGATGCCCCGCACCTGCCCTCAAGGAGCTCGCCACAGGGAAGGAGATGTGTCCCAACCAGGACAGAGTGACGGGGCCATGACGGGGGAGAGCTCCTCTCATTAGCAGGCAACACCTCATCCTGAGCTCCCCAGGTGGGGCCGGAAGAGACAAGATGGCGCCCGAGCCGATCGAGACATCAACAGGCAAAGTTGGAGAGGAACAGGGTCTGGCCCAGCGAAGGCTGGTGGCCGACTGCCCCGGGCCGGGGGACGTTTGCACTGGGCTCGGAGTGGCCAGTCCCCCGCCTCTGAGGGACACACAGTCATGGGCATGAGGGAGGCCACAGAGGTAGCACCCAGAAAGCACAGTCAACAGATCACATGCCAAGTCAAACGCAGCAGCACCAGGAACACACGGCTCCACAATCGACGGCGCTGTCTTTGAAATTAAGGGAATGGCTGTTTAACGACGGGCCAACGAGTCTGCTCTGTCTGTCTCGGTGTCTCGGTCCCTCTGTCCTCCTTCTGTCCCTCTGCCCCACCACACACACACACACACACACACACACACACACACACACACACACACACGCCTACTGACAGAGCAGAACTTGTTTAATCCCCATTTATCTTTCTCTGTCCCCACAGCCTGGTGTGGAGCTTGGAGCAGAGCCCCCAACTAAGCCTGATTAGAATGAGAACAGTCAAAAGACAAACTTTGCAAAAATCAAGGTTTAAAATAGAAATAGCAACTGACCCTCAGCTGCACGGCTGCTGGCTGGGACAGTGACAATGGCGACTCTTTTGTTAAACTTTCCTGGGAGACGTGCTCACCAGGCTGGGGTGGGGGTGTGTGTCTGTCTGTCTCATGTATGAGCAAGTGGGAAAAAGGTTTTAAAATAGCCATGGCTTAAAAAATTTAGTCACAAATTACCATTCACCCCTTAGCAGCCAAAATGTCTGTTGTTACATTTAACATATACAAAATCCAAAGCTCCCTTATAAATATTTCAGAACTTGAAACCTTCCATTTTGTCTCTGGCCCTGAACAATCTCTCTCCCTCACACACACACACACACACACACACACACACACACACACACACACACACACACACACGGTGCGAGGCCCCTCCCCCAGGCATTGTCTCGAGCCACCCACTCCTCTGGCCTGGAGTTCCCTCTCCCCTTCACATGTCTGCATCCTGACACATTCAATTTCAGGTTATCAGCACATCTGAATTATAGAATGCTGATGGGGATAGAGGGCAGGCCTCCCCGGGCTGATTAGCACCATTTAAGAACGCTTTCGCCAGGCGGCTTCATTGGCTGGGAGCGCCACCATGGTGGGTGGCCTTTCTGTGTTAGAAGTCAGCACAGAGCTGTCTCATTTGAATTAAATATGGACAAAAAGAAAGATCTGATTATGCTTATTCATAGCTAACCTTTCAAGTTCACCAGGCTGCCAAACTCGAAGTCAAAACTGAAAGTTTTTTTCCTGTGTTTCTGGATTGTTGCGCATTATTTTCTCTTGCAGTTTTTCAGTGAGTCTGAAGCGTGCGTGTGCGTGCGTGTGTGTGTGTGTGTGTGTGTAAATCTCAGCCCAGCTCAGTATGGGAGTTTCTTTCTAGAAAGATGCCTCAGTAATGATTCAGGGGAAAGCTTTTAACTTCGTTAAAGACCAACCGACAACAATGGAAAGGCAGGGTCTGATTTTAATCCATAAATATGTGAAATGAGGCAGCACACACAGGTGGCTATTGGAGGTTTCTACAATGGCAACAACAATGAGGAGCTGAAAATGTGATCAGCGCAAATAAGTTTCCGACATGGGGCTGAGTGGGGCAGGTTCAGAGATGACCTGAACGTGCGCGAGACTGGAATTGGTGGTTCAGATTGCCACCCTCACTCATGGTAGCATTTTGCTTAACGTCTTCACTTTCACAAGCAGGCAGACACCCCGTTATTTAACTCCCTCCCTCCTCAGCATGGGCAACTCCTTCAACACTGAGGTAATGAAAGGAGCGGGGAGTCCCTGGGAGTGGCCGTGGGTCCGGGGGGAAGGCGCCCGGCTGTGGGTGATGGCGGGGGCAGGCACTGGCTGGGGCTCGGTCCGGGTTCCAGGCTCTGAGCCAGGGCAGGGATCCGAAAACGCTCTCTGAAATCACTATGCTAGACACCAGCTCTGGCACCCACATAACCAGCTAGGCTCTGCTTTGGGTCAGTTCACTTACCAAATACTTACTGAGCTCCTGCCACGTGTGCCCCATCCTGGGTTTTCACAAAGCAAATGCCACGTGCTTCCCCTCCACCCCTCTTCCTGCCTCCTGCTTCCGTCACCGTGCTCTGCCTGTCCACATGCGGGGGCCTCTGTCTCCTCCGCACTTGCCTCTCTCTGAGTACCCACACCTGACAGGAAGACCTGGCACACATCCTCTGCAGGTCACTCCCACAGGATTGCTAAACTCCCGAGGGCAGAACCTACACCTCATCCTCCTGGGGGTCCTCCCAGCAAGTCTCAGACATGGCGTCAGCCAAGCCCGACCAGCCACCTGGACACACAGGAGGAGGCTGAATGCAGCCGAGTCAGCCATCCCCTTCCCAAGGGGGCCTGGTCTCCACCACAGTCTCACCACAGCAGGGAAGTGACACCATGGCCCCTCCATTCTTCACCAGCCACCCTGGGCCCCTCTGAGCTCCCAGCACCTAAGACCTCTGAGAGCCACAGCCCCTGGCCAAGTCTGCAACCACCGCCAAGCCCTCCCCCCAGGGGCGCTGGCAGAGAAGCACAGGGGTGCCCTGCTGCCCATCCTCACAGCCCCCCACCCCACAGGCCTGCACGCTAAGAGCACAGCAGCCTGAACAAGGGGCCAGGAGGGCTGGCCTCGGAGGCCTTGGAGGCAACGCAAGGCCGATCTTTGCATGTCAGCCCAGAGTTACTGAGCACAAAGGTTCCTGTCACTTTCATCCCTCGGGAAAACTCAGACAGTTTAGTGGCTGTCTCTCTCCTACCGGACCTCCAGGACCTCTGTCCTGGGTGGCCACAGAGGGCAGGAAGGAATAGCCCGGCTGTGTGCTCTCCCTGCGGGGGTCTCTGCTGAAGGAGGGCCCTGGATGCATGTTCTTATTGGTCATCTATGAAACGTCATTGCTGCCACCTAAACCAAACCCACATTTCCGAAGGAGCTGAACTAGCTTTCTCACAGCTGGCTTTGAACCTGCAGATCTCCCACGGTGCCAGTAACTGTGTCGCCAACAGAGACACAGAAATGCACCCACAGCAGCATGGAGCCCACGGGGTGCGTGGGACTCGGATCAACCGGACATGCACCCGGAGGGCCTGCACACACCTGCCGGGAGCCCTCCCGGGCGCTGGCCAAGGAACTTTCAACCCCAACGGCCATCCGTCCCCAGCCTCAGCCATCCAGGAAGCACCTTCGCAGCTTCCACCATATCTTGTGCCACCTGGACTCTTATTTATTTAAACTTTTTCCTTTCACTTTAAATTGACTCACTTTTTTTAACCTCATCTTAAGAGTAATGTCTGTGAAATCACGGCTAGGATGTGCTAGTTATATTTTTCTAATAGATCTTAAAATACCCAACTGTTAAAATTTAAAATCCGTGTGTCGTCTAACATAGTCTCATGTCATGCGATGCATTTGGAGAGGCCTCCCAAAGTCCAGCCTAGACTGGGGGTAAATGGGACAGGCCTGGGGTCAGAGGGTCTGGATTCAGTCTCCGATGATTTCAGGAGCAGGGCCGGTTTGCAGGACAAAGGGCATGGCCCCCATCTGCCTGTGCCCCCCCTCTTCCAGGGGTCTGAAGCCGCGAGATTCACCAGAGACCCTGCTGTAAGAGTGGCAGCCATGGATGGTGCCTGGGACGTCATTCCCTAACAGAACGCCCTCACCTTGTCACTTCAACCTAGAGAAGACCCTCAGTCACCACAGTGAGTGGCCAACGAACTTCATTCTGATTCTACCCTAAACTCACCACCAAGCATTCATCTCACGCCTGGGAAGCTTGACCTGAGAAAAGCCACCGCCTGTGGGACAGGAGGCTGCCCCGACCCCAGTCCCCTCCCAGCACCACGGTGATCACACAACTGAGATTTTCTGTCCAAACGATGCCGGCAGCAGCCGTGCAATGAGCAGGCAGGGTCCTCTCACCAGCAAAGTCTGTGCGGACCCTGGAGGGTTCCAGGAAACTCGGCTTCTGCGACGCGGACAGCTACCCTGACGTCCCAACCTGGGCAGGGAAACGCCATCGCCCAGCACGAGGCAGGACGAGAAAGTCCCCCAGCAGACAATTCCCTCTGACCTGCTGCAGGGTGGATGGAAGTCTCTGGAACTCAAGCCTAACATAAACATGTGAGACATCTGAGTCACCTCTGCTTTTTCAATATCCTGATGACCACATGTAAACTTCTGAGAGGGTCCCCAATAAGTAAACTCTAAAAGAGGTGAAAGAGAAAAGTATCAAATGACCAACCACTTGTCCTTTTGCATTTTAGCCCAATAACTCAGCCAGCGACATGGCTCATTGGATCTAAAGGCTTGTGCTGTGGCCTCTGGAAAACCAGGAATGTTCCAGCATGTGCACGGTGGGGGTGCGAGGATAGGGGTACACATCCAGTCTCAGGAACGCCATTTGCATGTGCCGTGCCTGAAGGCAGTGGTCTGCAGGCTGCACCCCAGCCTCCTGGAGGACTCCCCCACCAAGAGTTCCTGATGCTGCGGGTCTGGGGTGGCGCCTGAGAACCTGTGTTGCTAACAAGCTCCCCAGAGAACTCCGCGCTGTCTTCTTGGGACCCTGTAAGGCAAGGACAGCATCCCTGTCCCCAGCGTACCTGTCACTTCAGTGGTTTCAAAGTTTTGATCATCAACAGGGTGCGAAGTCTTTTCTCTTTAAAGTAAAATTGCCCATATATGAATGTTATCAGGACAGAAATGATGCCGAAACAGCCAGGACGACGGACGCCCGTTGGTGGCCCATGCGAAACCGCCGCCACCCCGGCAACAAGTAAAATAAAGGACAGAAGGAACTGCTCCAAGCCTCTCTCAGATTTACCCTCAAAAATGCAGAGGTTTTGGGTACTTTGCTTATTTTCAAGAAAATTACCCGACACCTATAATATAATGGTATACTTATTCCAGTGTAATAAAAAAATTAAAAAATGTGAATTACTATATACGAAACAACTAGTCACGTAGAAACACACACTTGAAAACCATTCATCTGCTGAAACGACCGAGGCCCTCACTGACGAGGAACGGGGACAAGCAGCTCTGTGGCAGCACTTGGAATACACGGTCCTTCCGGCTCCAAAAGTATTTCCAACCACGCCTTCAGCATGAGTGGCCGTCAAGACCCCGCAAGCAGCACGAGGCGCACGGCAGCCTCACCCCTTCCCTGACAGCGAGCCTCAGACCCTGGGCTGTGCCTGCGTATCTGTGAAGCTTCCATCACATTAACAGACGAGGGGAGCTAGTTTGGGCTTTAAAGCCCTTCTGTCACCAGAGTCACCGGAAGTGGCTTGGAAGTGAGTCGGGTTTGTAGGTTGTGTGGGTGACACTGATTTGTAGCCACCAAAGACATGTCCATGGCTGGCCTCTTCTATTTAACCCTCCAATGGCTTGACTCCTCATTCACTGATGCGACATCCATGGCTAAAATGACAACCAGAGGGAGGGCAGGCCCCCAAGTAACTCTCACGTGGTGCTCCTGCCCATGCGAGGACCAGAGAGAGAGAAGACAGGGAAGGGGCCGCGTGGAAGGCGGAGGAGCCTCGCTGGGCAGCAGAACGGCCTGTGGCCGCGGCGTCACTTGGGAGGGCCTTAACCCCAGTAACAAGGGCGCTGGCTCTCTACGCTCAACGTGGCCAGGTCAAAGACAGCATCTGGGAAGGACGTTCGCCCAACTTCAGTTTTCATGGCTCCAGAGTCTGAGCCAAGAAGAAACCAGCCCCATACAGACTCTCTGAGGCCTCCTCCACGTGCGGCAGGGGGCCCGCCCAGGGGCGCATCAGCTAACTGACCACGCACCGGCCTCGGTCCCCAACTTCCCTCCCTCCGAGAGCCTCGGCCCTCCTGGGAGGCAGGCCAGCAACTGCATCAAGGCCCCGCGCAGTCTCAGCACCACGATGTTTAGCGCTTCATTATAAACACAGTCGACCTCCAGCCGGTCAGCTGCTAGCCACATGGTGGTAATGAGCCCGGAGTTCACAATTATTTCAGATTTACTCTCTTCCTGATCTTTCATTTTATCAGCAAAACATCCTCTTGGCAATGGGTATTAAGCTAAAAGTTAAATGAAAAGAAATGCAAGGAAGAGTCGCAGAAGGCATGGCATATGAAAGGGGGACACTCAGACCTCAGCCTTGGCCTTGACCTTTCACTGTCTTTTAACATTAAACATTTGCCCCACCTTCGAAAAGATAAATGTGGCTTTTGATGACAGCCCGTGTTATCTGAGGATTAAAATAGCCCTCTTGCAGCGCTCAACATTAAAGTCTTCCGCGTTTGCAAAATTGCAAACAGATGCAACTCAAGTACCTGCAAATAATCTGCCAAGACCAATTTCAAAAGGGAGATTTCAAAATATGTGGAAGTCATTAGGACATGTATTATTTTTGCAATGAATAGGCGCCAGGAGTGTCTCAAGGAGCAGATGGGTGCTACTTTGTTTATAAAAGATCAACGGAATATTCGGCTGTAAATGAAGACATATAAGCTATATGAAACAATTATGGTAAAATGGCGAACATTTCAAAGCTAATTGTAATGGTCTTTTAAGATCTGAATTCCTCATTTCTTACTGCATGCTAAAATATCATTTTAGTTTTGGGTCTTGATTGATATAATTACCAAAATGACAGAAAATTAAAGTAAATGCTGTCACTTTATCGCTTGTTTACAGTGGCACCAATACTGATAAATGAATATTTTTCAACATGAATAAAAAATGTGACCTCCGTCTCCCGGAAATCTTCAGAAAGGACAGCCCCAAACGTGAAGGACCCGAGCAGACAGAGAGAACCTCAAATTGCACGAGAGCAGCATTTCACGAGCCTCTCGGTCTCACAGCCCAGCTTCAGAGAGCTCCTGTTGCTAATAAAAGTCTCCACCATATCGCAGAGGAAAAACAGAGCCAGCAAACACTCGCCCTCCGGTCTCCGCACGCCTGTGTCACCGCCCAAGCAGGACCCAGTTAGGCCCCTGTTCTATTTTCCTGTTTTACATTGGTAATCATGCGAATTAGATAATTACTCATGGAAAATGTGATTAAACATACGTCCCTATTGCCAATACCAAATCACGAAGAAAGGGCAGTTTTGCGAATTGCTTTTAACATAAATCACAAACAGGGCTCATAAAAAAAAGTCCAATTAAGCCACTGCCTCGTGATAGACGGGCTGATCCTCTGACCGGCAGAGACGCACACTGGGTGCGGGGGACTCGAGGGATCGTGTGGGACACCCTGACTCTCCATCTCCCCACGAAAGACTTCTCTGCCCAGGACAGCTTCAGAATTCCACCGACTCCTACAAAGCAGAGGCTCCTTTTTCCTCTTCCCTGCAATTAACTTTCTGTGGGGCTGGGAATTCTATGTGCTGCGGGAACCGGAGAAGAAAACGGAAGAGAGAGGGACTGGGCTAAGGACAAGGTCTGGGCGCGGGCGCAGAGGGGCAGCTGCAAAGGAGGCAGGAGAGCAGAGGCCGCACCAGCCGCCGGCCTGCAGAGGCTCCGGACCGGAGGCCTCTGTGCTGTCCCTCTGCCTTCCCCCCACTCTCTCCTCTTGACCCCGGTCACCCCGAGCCAGGCAGCCACCAAGCCGGAGGCCGCTGGCTGCAGCAGCTTCTTCCTAACCCACCAGCACTGCTTTTCCTTCAGCCTTTAAGCCGAGCGCACATATTCTCCTGTGACAGGGTCCATGCAGACAAGGATCCGCACCCTACAATCACTGATGAAATTTGTATTGACTCCAAAATCAAAAGTAATGAGAAGAAAATTGGTTCGCAGCCTGACCCGACAGTCCCAGACTGCTGTACTGAACTTGAAGAAAGACATTGTTTTATTGTCTCTGGATTTCAATTAATGACATTGAGCTGCCCCATCCACCCATTATTAGTTTGAACAGAAGATCAGATTTAAGAAGTTTCACTAAATTAATTACTGTAAAAGTATCTTGCATTTCTGGGAAACCTTCCTGTTTGGTAAAGGGAACGACTCCATGGACAGGCTGAGGACACGTGGGGCCCTGAAAACTGGTGCGTCCAGCCTAGGTTCCCGTATGTGCTTCTGTGGCAAACTGCACATGCGTGGAGGGCACAGCAAGCCCGGGCAGGGTCATGCAATCCTCGACCGTCTCAGCTGGAATCATGTCCCTGCAAATATTTCTTCTTAGGTTTTAGTGCCAGGCTAGAATGCCGTATTCTCGCCATGCCAAGCTCTTAAGCCACATGCTCCCAACAAATTAATAATAGTAACCCCACAAACAAGCACACTGAAAGCCACAAAGGAAAGCCATCCTCTTTTGAATGAAAAAAATAAAAAGAAGAAGAAGAAGAATATATCCACAGACACTATCATTGCTCCTATCTTGAGTAAAAATGCAAATTATGCCACACGGTGCTAAATTATTCTGGGATATTTCATAATGTGAATTAATACCCACTAGAGGCTAAGCCGAGATCATCAAACTCATTTCACATAAGACAACGAATTTAACCACCCGTGACTCAATGAGTGAGAAGTTAACACGCAATCCAGCAACACTACCACGCCAAAGTCGGTTGCCTTGACACAAAATAACCCATTTCCAAGACTTTTCCGTCCAGGGCTAACTTTTTCAGATCTCACCAGATGGCAGAACATTTCAGGCTCAGGCTTTCAGCTCAGCCGATGATGAGAATCATTTCTATGGAGATCAGGCTGCCTCCAGTCACCATCTTCTATCAAGCCCAAGTGAAACCCTCTGTCACTAAAGTGAAACCACAGAAACAAAAGCATTCCGCTACTTCGCGTCTGCACCATCGGTTAAACAAATGTCACATTTTCAATCCACATTCCAGAGGAGGCTGGAGGGATTTTTTTTTTAATTTTTCAAACAAGAACAATCAAATTTAAGACAACACTCCGGAAGAGAGATAAAAAAAAAATCAAAGGCTCTCTACCCCGATGCCAAGTGTATCCCTAAAGCACTTGAACAAAAGGCGGCCGTGCCCCCACCCCGGAATAGCGCGTCCACATGAATCCGCGGAATTCAGTGTATCTGACAGTTTCTCTCAACCACCCATAACATTCTTTCCTGTCTCACTGGAGCTGGCAAAGGAGAATTCTGTAATTGAGTGGTACAGAACATGTGCCCTCCTTGCTGGAAGATGACAGATGGATTATAAAAACTTCAAAGCACAGCGTTTGGAGCACCAGGGGAGAGATAGTGGGTATTTGAACTCTCTGTCTTTACCCAGGAGACAATGGCACTCTGACATGGAGCATATATCAAGGAATGGTGTAACTAGATAGACATAATCTTTCTTTTGACTAAGTATTTAACATTCTGTTAGGAACAAGTTTCAGCCCGGCTAAAGTGAACTCATCTTCATGCTAATCGTCATAGTGCAATGGTGACACAGCTCCCCCAACCCCCAAATGTGGTGAAATCAGTCTTTTTGCAAACTGATTTAAAAAAAAAAAGAGCAGGAACAGCGTCTGCTGTAGGGAGGAAAAGAGTAGAAATGAAGCATTGGGTTGGGATTAGCATTTTTTCTGACTCACTAATCTGATGAAGCTTTTATTTGCAGTGCGTGTCCCCTCCCCTATGACTAAGGCAAGGCTCTCACACACGGCTCACAGGCCGCATGCCACCAATCACCCAGCTCAGAGCTCAGCTGTGACTCACCTGAACCCCCACGTCCCCAGAAACCAAGTGTCCCCCACTCCTCCCTGCCACCCGTGTCCAGCCAGGACACACACAGTCATAGGTTCTGAGTGACACATTCACCTCTTGCTGGGCCATCCAGCCTCACAGTTTGGCTGCAAAGAACAAATCAAAACAAGGCAGAGACACGATTTATAAGCAAATTTTAAAACCCAAGCTCTGCAGTGTAGCATGGGGGCAGGGACTGGCTGCTGTCGACTGAGCCCCTGTGACAAACTGAGTCCCTGGCCCCAAAATACTGCTCCCGCTGAATCTCAAACTGCAAAATGACTGGCGTTGATATGATGAATTGTAAGCCCAAAAAAACCTTAAATTTTCTATGTCTCTTAAAATTTTGATAGAGACATAAAATGGCTTATAGAATTCTAATTATAGCAATAGACTTCAAAAAATGTCTCAATGTCAGAGATTAGTGAATCAAAGGCACATTTTTTAAATCAATTCTTCCTTCTGAATATTAACAGTATTTATCATTCTTACTGCCCTCTTGAGACACCAGCTAGGGTTCCTGTCCACACTGGACAAGGAGGGTCTCCCTGCAGTCATGAGGCTGATGAAATGAGGGGTCCCAAGAGGTAAATATGT
>NW_017731354.1:1796370-1819206 GCF_001890085.2 Hipposideros armiger
CACCACCACCGCCACCATCATCATTACCATAATCACTACCACTATCATCATCATCATCATCTCAAAAAAATTCTCTACCTTCTTCAAAGTACCACAAAATAAATGGAGTTAAAATTCAATGACTTATATGAGAATCACAGCAACTTTTTAAAACAATCAGGTGCTCTAAACATTCCCCTCCTCTCTGAGCCCTATACAGGAACAATAAAATACTTTGGAACATACCAAGCTGATTCACCCAGGATCTGACCAAAAATCCACCTGTCTTGGTCTCCATCCCACCTCAACACCTTAGCCATGCCAGTGAGGGTTTCCCATTTTCTGGGGACCTTTATACTGCCAGTTACAGGTGTCACACACTTCATGGGTTGCTTATGGTTGTGTTTACTCAAAAAAAGTGAGGCACATGTCTCTCAAGTTTATTTAACATAGGTGGGCAGAGAATTCATTAAAAGCCCCAAAGTTGATTGCATGGGCCTTGAGAATGCTGTTTACCTGCAGGAGATGGAATAGACAACAGCCTCACGTCCCCCCCCCCCCCCAGCGATGCACATGCCTGCCTCTCCCACGCCCTGGGCCTTTCTCAGCTTTCTCTGAGGCACCCCAGGGCCAAGGAGAAATGGTGTGTCATCATAGCCGAAGCCAGCAAGGGCCACCAAAACTGTCAGGGAGTGCTCCCTAAAGGGAATAGAAAATGGCTTTTAAAGGTAGAAGAATTTAATAATTGCTTTTTTTTTAAGTTCAAGGCCAAACTGTCTTTTAAATGGTGAACAAAACGTTAAGGACACTGTTTTGAAAGAGACTGTGTCAGCCACCGAGTGCTCCTGCTCACACTCGGCCTTCTCACCATGTTCTAGAAAAAGTGCACCAACAATGGCACAGCCTGCGCCTTTGCCCACCGCGCCCCTAACCGCATGGCATCTGAGAGCTTACGCAGACGTCTACTGTCCAGTCAGTGCAGAGGAGAGAAACCGTGCGGGTGATGCCACCCGCATCAGAGATGGTCTCTGGTTGGCCTCTTCCAACGCAGACACAGGACCTCACAGAACTGTGCCCATCCTGATCCCTGACATACAAGGTGACCCAGAGAGGGCTTGGTGACCAGGTGCTATGCTCCCCGCCGACAACAGAGTGCCTTAAGTGTCCAAGTGCGACTGATCTGTGGTATGGTGGGGAGTAGACCGGCCCCAAATGTTCAACAGAGAGCCCACTAAGCAAAGCTCTGGGTGACATGACGGACAGACCACGTGTGCCCTGAAGACTCTCCCAAAACGCAGTGACAACAACAAAATGAAATTGCAGTTTTAAGTATTTGACACTTGATACCGCCTCCTCAAAAAAAAAAAAGAAAGGATCAAAACAGTCAGAGCAGGAAAAAAAATGAGAAGTAACTCTGTCATCCCATCTACTACGTGCCTTTGGAATCGTGGGGACAGGACATCACGGCGAGAGGCACCATGCTGTTTTCAGTGTCCAGGGAACCGAGAGCCCTTAGCGGGTCCTGTGTCCACGTTACTTGAGCTCTCAGGCTGCAAAGCCCAAGGCTTCTCTCCCTCCCTCAGTCCCAGCCCCAGCCACGTCCATCAGCCCCACCAGCCATTCTCCCCCAGACCCTTTCAGAGCCAAGTTCCAGCACAGGGCAGGAAGTACTCCTTAACAAACCACAAGAAAGCACTCCAGAGCGATGCCCGAGGGACTTGCCTGAACACCCCAACATCACACCAGCGCTTGCTACCCAAGGCCCAGTGGCCCAAGAGCTCAGCCTGAATGTGCAACAGCGATGTGACAAGCCCTTACATCACCCACTAATGTCTGTGTTCCCGGAGATGAGACATGGCGCCGGCATCAGCAGAGGACATGGGCAGGGTCTCTGAAGGAACCCCGCGTGAGGAAGCCCTTTTTGAAAGCGCATTTTCATCGTCCTCTTTTACAGTGATCTGCTGCCATCGTGGAATGTAAACACCACAGGAATAGACTGAATCGTGAATTAAGGATTTGGACGCCTTGCTTTAGAAGTAATCTTCAAAGAATGCACATCCCAAACATCAGAGTCGCACAACAAGGCTCCGAGCTGCTTGTGACTGCCTGGAAAACAGCACAGGTCACACCTATTATTACCAGTTGGGTCCTGAATTGCTTTTAAAAATCAATAGAAAACATGTTCTTACATCTCGTCTACTTGGCAAGAGGGCAGATTCAGAAAGTGCTTGTCTTTGCCCAGAGAAGAAACCATTTAAAGGATGTCCCCCAAAACGTTCCCAGCAGTGGGCGGACATAGAGCTAGATTGTCAGTGATGAGTGGTCACGCTGCCAGGCCCTCCCCCAGGGAAAGGCACTGGATGCTGGTGACTTGGTGAACTACCCCCCCCCCCNCGTGTGCCCTGAAGACTCTCCCAAAACGCAGTGACAACAACAAAATGAAATTGCAGTTTTAAGTATTTGACACTTGATACCGCCTCCTCAAAAAAAAAAGAAAGGATCAAAACAGTCAGAGCAGGAAAAAAAATGAGAAGTAACTCTGTCATCCCATCTACTACGTGCCTTTGGAATCGTGGGGACAGGACATCACGGCGAGAGGCACCATGCTGTTTTCAGTGTCCAGGGAACCGAGAGCCCTTAGCAGGTCCTGTGTCCACGTTACTTGAGCTCTCAGGCTGCAAAGCCCAAGGCTTCTCTCCCTCCCTCAGTCCCAGCCCCAGCCACGTCCATCAGCCCTACCAGCCATTCTCCCCCAGACCCTTTCGGAGCCAAGTTCCAGCACAGGGCAGGAAGCACTCCTTAACAAACCACAAGAAAGCACTCCAGAGCGATGCCCAAGGGACTTGCCTGAACACCCCAACATCACACTAGCGCTTGCTACCCAAGGCCCAGTGGCCCAAGAGCTCAGCCTGAATGTGCAACAGCGATGTGACAAGCCCTTACATCACCCCCTAAGGTCTGTGTTCCCGGAGATGAGACATGGCGCCGGCATCAGCAGAGGACATGGGCAGGGTCTCTGAAGGAAGCCCGCGTGAGGAAGCCCTTTTTGAAAGCGCATTTTCATCGTCCTCTTTTACAGTGATCTGCTGCCATCGTGGAATGTAAACACCACAGGAATAGACTGAATCGTGAATTAAGGATTTGGACGCCTTGCTTTAGAAGTAATCTTCAAAGAATGCACATCCCAAACATCAGAGTCGCACAACAAGGCTCCGAGCTGCTTGTGACTGCCTGGAAAACAGCACAGGTCACACCTATTATTACCAGTTGGGTCCTGAATTGCTTTTAAAAATCAATAGAAAACATGTTCTTACATCTCGTCTACTTGGCAAGAGGGCAGATTCAGAAAGTGCTTGTCTTTGCCCAGAGAAGAAACCATTTAAAGGATGTCCCCCAAAACGTTCCCAGCAGTGGGCGGACATAGAGCTAGATTGTCAGTGATGAGTGGTCACGCTGCCAGGCCCTCCCCCAGGGAAAGGCACTGGATGCTGGTGACTTGGTGAACTACCCCCCCCCCCGGCCTCCACCTCTACCACCAAGGTGGCGCAGGGCAGGTAGTGCCATCCGGCAGTTCCTTCTCTCTGTTCTTTAACCAAATCTGAGTAATCACAGCCATGAAATAAACAGCACGGTGAGAAACAGAGGGTCTGCGGGCAGGGGTAGGGCGTTTCTGCCGGACGCCGCCCCCTGCCGCGAACATGGGCTTTAGCAAGTCACCTGGTGCCCTGAGCTCCACGCTCCTTGTCTGGAAAATCAGACCATGCCCCGAGCTCCCAGGACTTCTGAAGACCCAGCGAGACAGCCCCGCGAGCTTTCCCTGAGACGTGCCCGAGCGGAGCAGAACGGCGGCCCTGCCCCCACCCCCATTCCCCGTGTTCAGCAGGATTAGTGAGCGTAGGTGTGCGGCAACGTTCATTTCCAACCGTCTGGAAGTTCAGGGCTCGACCCTGAATCAGTGTTTTCTGAGGAGTGGAAGGGAGAAGGGCACTTGATCCACACAGCTCAGCTTCTCCGGGGGAAACTCGGGAAGGGCCTCCCCAAACCCAACGGCAAGCCCACGAAACACGCCGGACGTGCTTTGGTGACTGTGGGATCCAGGGCATCCTTTAAGGTCACGTCTGTGTGGACACGTTAATTATGCACAACCAAAGATCTGGGAGTGGTAAGACCCACACTGGGCAGAAAACTGAGCTCTTTTATTTGCTACGAAATGGTGCGTGGTGGTGATTTGTTCTCCCTGCTTAACGTCACCGAACTTCCAGGGAGGGGTGCAAAAAAGACAAAAGGACTCGACATCCATCTGCTCCAGGGCCGGTCCATGCTGAGGACGCATCTAATAGGCTTCAGAAAGAATGTCTTCTCAGGACCACGGCCAGCCAAGTCACACGTCAGACCCACCTGCACCGGCATCACAGAGTCCACCCCACGTGATCCGTTACAGCGTTCTCAAGAGCGTGTCTAACTCATGTGGAACGAGGAGTTTATGAGGTGAAAGCTTCGGAGTCTGTCCCATCGCATCTGCTCACGGCCGCTGGACCTGTCAGGAAGGGATCCCCAACTTCACATGGAAACCTAAACACTTGTTAGCCATCCAAGCCTAGTAGAGTGTGTATTTTTGTTTTCTTCGGTTTGAAGCTACCCATTCTTAAGAATATCACAGATGAGGCTGTCGATAAAGTGTGGTAGTTCCCTTGTCATCTTCTACCATTTTCTATTGGGTTGAATTCAAACGCAAAGACCCAGCCACACGCTCCCCGTGGCTCCTGCATGAATAAAGCCAGATCGGTTCTGCCCAGTTTGGGCGTGTGAGGTGCCAGAAAAACCTGTCAGTGGACTGGGGTCAAATAAAGGGTTTGTGGGACTCCCACTGCCCTGAGTGGAGCTTTCTGATGCTGTCACCTGCCCAGTACAGTGAGAGGTCCTCAGAAGAAGTATCTAGAATTACCTCTGTGGTTTCTGGCCAGGGATACTCTCTGATTGTGCAAAATGTTACCAAATTAGGACAAACCAGAGAAAACCAAGTAGGCAATAATTAAGGTTTGCTACTGTTTAACTGCTTCTCCGTGTTCCTTTTAGAAACTGTCACGGCATAACTGGAAAGGGCCACCGGGACCAGCCTGAGGTCCGTGGACAAAGGCACCATCTCTCACACTGGGCCCTCAGGGTGGGGCCCAGGAATCATAATGGTAACCAGCCCCCCAAAACTATTCCTTTATCTGCCAAAGTTTGAGAGTGATTGGTCAGGCACATCTTCCTCGTTTTACAGATTTAAAAAACAAACAAACAAACAAAAAAACAGACCCAGCAGGAGTAGCAAGTCGTTCAAGTGACAAACCAAACAGGGGTCAGAACCCAGATCTGTATCTCCACCCTGCACTAGGGTCTGACCTGGACACTGCCTGCCATGGGGCCACATGGTGGGTACCCAGGAATACTGATTTCATTTGTATTCATGCAATCAAATAGCTGAAACACAGCAGTTGAACAGGAAGCTGGAGATGGGGAGACCCCGGGGAGGAAGGCTGGGGGGCAGACATGACACACCAATGCCAAAATCCCAATGGAGAGCTGGTGCAGTCAGGTTCCCCAGCCCTCTGCTGGGAGGTGGAATTCCCTCCTTAATTAGAGGCAAAGAATCCCCAAGAAGCACAAAACCAAAAGATTTCTGATTTTACCTGATCAAGGAACACACTCATGATGACAGCTTTACTCCCAAAAAGTTCTGGCTCTGAGTTTCAAGCTGCCCTGGTAGTTTTATGATCTGTGTTTTTGTTTGTTTGTTTGTTTGTTTGTTTGTTAATAATTAGCAGACTTTTTTATTAATTGAATTGAAAAGAAAAAAAATACCAAGTATATAGCAAACAACTTTTAGCCCAAGAGCTCTATAAATCACAAATAATCTACTGGGAAATTATTTAAATCTTTTCAAAAGAACTATTATATTTCCTAGTTCTCTTCTGGTGTTTACTCAGGTTTTATTACTTCCCTCTCCCATCCGGAACCCCTCCCGAAGGTGCGGGTCACCCTGTGGGTGGGGTGTGGGCACTGAGAAGCTGCGAGGGCACAGACACGAAGGGGTGTCTGTCCTCAGGGGGCTTGCGATCTGGTAGAGAAGAAAAGGTGTATGCAGGTAAACATGTTTCTATTCAGCTCACAGAGTGAACAAGTAACGGGCCATGGAGAAATGTTACACAGTGGAAGAATCCTTGGAGCACACAGGTGAGGCTTTCATGCCCAGGTTCACCCCATCTTTGTTTTTCTGTGGAATTCTTGGTTGTGGACTTGTCAGGAGGAGAAAGGTGAACATCTCCAAGGCTTCCAGAAAACAGACTGCCCGCGCATCGTAAAGCGCCCCAAGATGGCAGTCACTTGGGCAACAAGATGTGACCTAGGTTGGAAGTCCCCTCGCCCCTCTGCAATCATCCTCTGTGATTCAAGTGTCTTGTTGAAGCCAGTGGGGTTACTCCACCTCACTCATCAGTCAGATGAGCGCCTCACCAATCAGGGAGTCAAGATGGCATCTCCTCCAGGCTCCACGACTGCTCTGCCCGGGGACCCCCATCAAGGGCTGCCTCGGCAACTAACGAACGACTCGGTCTCTGCTAATCAGGGCCACACACAGCTGGCTCTCAGCAGCGACAAAGAACCGACGAGAACTCTCCGTGCCCAACGTACTGATGTCAAGGGAGAGGCCCGTGGTGCAGACAGCATGGCCGACCTCGGACGGGGTGGCACGGGCAGGAAAACGGCTCGAGGGCCCTCCGTGGCCAGGACAAGAGCCAGATGAAACACCCTTGACTGAGCAGTGCCCCACTGGGGAAGAAAACTTTGCAATAACACTAATACATTTTCTATAGACAACTATCCTTCTGAATTTCTATCATGGCAACCTCTTGGGACTGAGGACCAAGCCACAGCTGCAGCTTCCATCTCTAACAAGGGACAATGGACGTATCACAGGCTAGTGTGTTACATGATGCAACATTGTCTCAAAGGGTCAAGGACAAGCTCCCAAATCCGTGTTTTTCCTTAGGAAAGTAGTGTCCTTTCAAAAAACATTGATTACTTGGCTGCCCTAGCAAGTCGCTGTTCTAGGTGCTGGAAGTCGGGTCATCCAGGAGACATAAGGGCCTGCCCCTGGGGGTCTAGTTCGAGTGGAAAGAGGCCGACCGGGATGTACGCTAAACCACTGATGGAATCGATCAAGGTAAATCCTGTGGAGAAGATACAACAGGATAACGAGATGGGAGCTGACGGGGTGAGCAGAGGGAAAGGGAGGCCAGCAGGAGTGTCTCTAAAGAGGCGGCATTTGAATGAGACATGATGGGGGGAAAGAGGCCAGATGAAGGGTCCCAGGCAGAAGGAACAGGTGTGCCAAAGGCGTCGAATGTGACCAAGGCCAGCACATCCAAGAAACTGAGGCGAGGTCAGTGGGATGGGCACCTGGCGGATGAGAGACGGGCAGGTGGGAGGTGTGGAGAGCCCGGTCGACACAACAAGCCCACGATGGCCCATCCATCAACCTGAGCTTATAAAACCCTCCTCAAGCGGACCTGTGCCTCCTCATCAGCACAGCGGCCTCAATTCCAGCTTCGACCTGTTCTAAATCTTTCTCTTGTGCTCGATTGGCATTTCCCAAAAGGAAAAAATCAGCTGCCTCTTCAAAAAACTCAAAAACCTCTGGGCACCCCCAAGGCCGGATGGCACTGCCCTCTTTGCAACGGCTCAGGAGGGGCACATCTCTGACTCCTTTCCAGGCCAGGTGCTGATCAAGGTGTTAATTAGCCAGATTACCCCTAGAGGGAGAAACATGCAGAGGACCTGAAAGCTTAAGGGGCAGCGAGCAGAGAAAGCTGCTCATCATCAGTTATTATAACGAAGTCCACAAGACTTTGTCCAAACAGAGGAAAGGTGAGGCAGTAGCAGGCAGGCATCTGAGTTTTGAAATTCTTCTGTAATTATGGCTTTAGTCAAGAAAATGCACATGAGTTCACAGGATGATAAATATTACCATGCTTCTCCAAGTTCAAGTGAGTTGTCAATAAGACAATTAAAGCAGCATCAATAATATGCACTGTATGTTTTTATCTGCTATTCTAAACCCCAGGCTTGTGTGATCTCTGGAAGACAAAGGAGGCGGAGGCGGGCAGACAGTGGTGAAGCAAACACCTTTTGCACAAGTCGGAGATGCAATTCGGCACTCATGGACCAGCACAGTAGCTGGGGGGCCGGGTGCGCAGTGTCCTAAACCCCGTGTGAAGAATGCGGGGCACTGAAGGATGGGCTAAGGCAGAAAGCACTGCTGCAGCGGGAAATTAGCAGCCCTGGGTCTGAGGCAGATCAATCGCTCCCATCACGTGGGCCTAGTCAATAGGAGCCTGAAGAAGTGACAATCAGTACTCAGAAATCAGAACCTCTAGGTTCTTCTAACTGAAGAGGCAGCTAAGTGAAACTCTGGGTGAGAATAATGAACATGAGTGAACGTGGCCTTTAAGAGTGAGTGGGTGCGTGTACATGTGGGTGAAAAATGATAGGATAATGATCTATATACATATATACATACATATACATACAAATTCATTGATATGAAGAACGGTATAACATTGTGCTGAACTGGAATTTGGAGTGGACCATCTCTTGAATACAAATTGCATGGCAAAACTTTTTCATTGTTCCCTAAGACAAAAACCTACACAATGCAATCTCTATACATCTGCAGAATCAAAAATCATTTTGCTCCAAAAATAACTTGCAAAGCATTATATGCACTGGGATGAGGGGAGACATTAAAACTACTATTTGTTGGCACTTTATGATTTAGGATTGAAGACAGAAGTTTTCTCCAAATTAATGAGCCGGACATAATAGAACCCTGTCAAAATATTGACTTTATTTTATCCTACCTATTGTTGGCACTCTTCTCTTAGTTAGAGAAAAACATAATTTTTTCATTAGAGTTATCATTTGTTATTATTACATTATTTGGTACTTAAAATGGAAAAGGAATCTTGTGTCACTCTTCAAGATTAATCTAGAACAATCATATGGGAAGTCATAACAGAGGCAAAAATAAAATACTAATGCTTTCTGGATAATTTTTACTATAGACTGAAATATTTCTTAAGAGGGAAAGGAAGAATTGTTGGTTCAAATTTCATAAAATATATATAAATTTAGATCTACGTTTATATACTTGAGTTAAATATTATTCCAACTGAAGCTTAGAAATTAAAACGATTATCTTCATCCTGACATAGATTACTTTGTAATAATCAAATTGATGTGTGGACAATAACCAACATATATTCACAGAGTTGAACAGAAGAGATAGGGGAATGCTGTTTACCAAGGTCAATTCCTTTATTCTAAAGAATCACTTTTTCTGGTGCCCTTAAACATTTTTCCTCTTAATTCATCATAGGTTTTTGCTAGGAAAGGGAAAATGTTTAAGCAACTTTTCTGAAAGTGTAATAAAAGTCATGCATTTGTTTCCATAATTTTTCTATTGAGTCATTTACATTTTAATATTTTACACAGAAGTTACCATGATGTGAAATACGATATGTATGCAGGACCATTTGGAATGTTTACAGCTATTTAATGAAATTTACTTAACCATTTAAAACCAAATGAAGAGAAAAAAGTTTAGTATCCTAAGAGCCAGGACATGCTTGATTTTTCACTAAAAACTTAGATTGGATGTAAAAGTTACCAGCATAGTCAAGGAAGTAATGAATCAAAAGGTCCAGGCAGGAGATGGAAAAGTGAACTTGCAAAGTTCCACGTCAAAGGTCCTCTTTGAACCCACAGGTGACACAAACAAGTGTCTAGCCGACGGCCTGACACAGGACACTCAGTAACAGCAGGATGGGGGGACGGGAGGGTACACGTAACATGGGAAGAAGAGGAACTTTGAGACGCTGATGCAAAACTCAGGATTCACCCTCTCCCCTGACTCTGCATGAGGTCTGAACAAATGGAACCAAATTAGGTACAACAGAACTGTGTAGCCAGGGACACGCCCTAGTTAGGGTTGGGGACAGTGGCAGAGGGGAGCCAGGCATCACGGAACCACTCGTGAATTTCAACAGAAACTAGAATTAGCTGAGCTTTGTCATTCTCTGCCTTTGCAACTCACTTTGTTTTCTAACTTCTCTGTGTGCCCAGCACAATAGATGTCCAGTGGATATTTGCAGAATGAATGAATGATTTGTATGGGAAGAGGATGGATGGAGGGCAGGAAGGAAGGACTGCTGGAAGGCAGAGAAGGCCATGGCAGCCACTGGACCCTCCCCTGCAGGAAGCGGCCCTGAGCCAGCTGCACTCACAGCAGAGTGAGGCAGGACCCCCACACGCAGACACAGATGACGCCCCTTTCCCATGCAAAGGATGAAGGTGGCACTGTTCCTTGGGGACCAGTGCACCTGCAGCTCCAGCTGCCCTGACCTTTCTTCTCCTCAAACCATGAGGATCTTCCAGCCTCAGGACCTCCGCACATGCTGTTCCCTCTGCCTGGAAGCCTTCCCTACCCTTTGCTTGACTGGCCCCTTCTCACCCTTGGTCCTCCAAGGACACCGCTGACCACCTGGGTGAAGAGGAAGTTTCCCGGCATCCCTCTGTCCTCCTCCTTTGGTCTTCATGGTCACAGCTGACATGATAAATATTGTGTCTCTCTCGTGTGACTGTGTCTACAGCTGCGAGAACCATGGGTGTCAGTCCCCCGCTGTGTCGAGCACAGTGAATGTTTGCGGGAGGGACGAATCTGCGAGTGAGCTGCAGCGCACGGTGACACTGCCGCAACAGATGTGAAGGAATGAATGTGACGACGGGGCAGCAGCTCCCCAAGGGCTCTGCTCCCACTGCATACACCAGCCACCTCAAGAAGGGGTACAGCTAACGAGGCCCAAGTCTGTGTAGACCTGTTCATCTCCAGAGAAAGTCCAGGCCAGATATGAAGCGCCCCAGTGCACAGGGCGCGTGCAGGCACAAGTCCCATCACAGGCACAAGTCCCGTTCAGAGAGCCCAGCGCTGCCCTCTACCAGCAGCATGACCCTGGGCAAGTCACACCACGCGGGTCAGCCCCCTTTTCTCCATCAAAAGGCAGAGTGTCCTAAGGATTAAGTTAAATGATCTCTCAGAGCCCAAGGCTGCCTGTGTAATACCCACTCAATAAATGCTGGAGCTTTCTTTACAGGACCTGACCTTCCTTTCAAATTTTCCCCAGGAAGCTGGGATCTTGTCTCTTAACAGGCCATCACTAGAACAATCTACTTTCAAAGAATGACTGGAACTTTCTTTTTGTGATAGATTTGGGGTCCCCTGCAGGGAGGAGAAGCCAACTCAGAACCCCATCCTATGGGGGGAGGGGCAGTACAGGCC
This sequence comes from Hipposideros armiger, assembly GCF_001890085.2. Taxonomy (NCBI): domain Eukaryota; kingdom Metazoa; phylum Chordata; class Mammalia; order Chiroptera; family Hipposideridae; genus Hipposideros; species Hipposideros armiger. The sequence continues at coordinate 1,807,730 of NW_017731354.1, forward strand.
TTGGTCCAACCCCTACCTCTCTGTGGGGGCTTCATCTGAAAGCATATTCGCAAGGTCAGTGTGCTCATCTTATACTCCATGCTCACGAACTCAGCTCCCCGGGAGTGTATGCCGGTATGCAAATTAGACGCAGCTCTGATACAGACACATGTGTGTTTAATCTAGAACCTGGAACCTAAGGGATCGTCACTGCTGTCACGTGCACTTTGGTCTTAATACAACAGCTTCAAAGTGACTCTTTGTTGGACTCACAGTACCAACCCTGCCTAGGACACAGAATGACTTAATGCATATTTTTTAAAAGATTGAATGAAAGAGTGAATGAATGAATGAATGAATGAATGAATGAATGACAGTGCTTCCTTGGGGTCTTTGGCTCTGATCCAGAGAAAGGATGAAGAGCAAGACCCATCTCACTCTCCCCAAGATTCCAACACCCAGTAGCCTGTGTGTGTGTGTGTGTGTGTGTGTGTGTGTGTGTGTGTCCTGGAAACCTGGTGCTAACATTTGAATGATTAGAGTGAGAATGTTTGTTTAGTGAAGATGGAAACCCCACCCCCACCCTGTGCCCCTCCGTGAACTCAGCTGACCCTTTAAAATGCATCTTCTGAAACATATAGGAAATCAATCCGCGGATACTCATTGATCCCCAGGTGGACTAACTCCCAAGAGCCACCTAGAAAGCAAAGGAGGGGTGGGACCGCCCCACCAGGCTTTGCAAATGATGGGTGCCTATCGTTTTTGGCGGGGTTTTCATTTCTAAAATGTTTCACAAAATGTCTAAAACAAGTAAAACTCGTAACTGGCTATTTGTTGAATTGCTGGTCTCTGGACTCATTAATTAATCATTTTTCTCTTTAATCCTGATGACTCAATTAGGGAGGAAGAATTATTCCAATTCTACTGATGAGAAAACTGAGGCTGGAAAACAGAAACGCCCTCTCACAATCAGCTCATAACTGGTGGAGCTGGTCCCGTCTGAACAGCGGAGCACTTTATCTCTGTGTCACAGGGCTTAACAACAAAACAAAAAAAAGCCTTCTAGCTCTTCCTCATTTACAAACTTGATGTTTCCAGCTCAATGAAATCAGCATCTTAATCATGGAATGAGGGAGGGAACATCCTTAAAAATTAAATTATGCAAAAAACTAACTTATAGATATTGATAAATCAAGCAATGCATGTACGATGTAACCCTTGCAAAAAAAAAAATCTAATTAGCAAATAAAATGCACACAAAGAATTCCCCCTCGAGTCTCCTCCTCCTGAGCATGGCACAGTCAGTGGGAAGTGCACAGCTCCCTGGGTGGATCTAAGGGTTAACGTGGGCTGACAGCAGAGATTAGTCAGGGGGCGTCCCCGTGGCTCCCCTGTCCAGCAACCACTCAGTTCGCCTGCCTTTCAGACGGAGACGGACAAGCACAAACATCTGAACGCTGAAACACACATGATCGTATTAGGATTTTGCATTGAATTCTGCTCAGCCCTCTGATTCCCGGAGAAGCCATCAGTGCTCTGCCCCCAGCCTCCCCAGGCCACCTGGCCCCTTCACAATGACCTCCACAGGAGGCGACCTCTACCAGAAGTGAGTCAAAGAGACACATTCCAACTCAAAAGTCTGTCCCGAGAAATGAAACAGCTGGAAACCTCTCATTCTTTAGATCAATGAACAAATTATTTTATTGAAGGTGGTATTTGGAGATCACACACAAAAATTACGCGATTTTTATCTGAGTGATGTTATTATGTAAAGAGAGAAAGAGCTTTCTGGGCAGCAGACCCCCGCTGCTCCCAGACCCGCAAGGGCCTGGCACTTTTCACCTGCGCAGCCAGCTCCTGGTTCAGGCAGAGCGAGCAGGGCCTGAAGAAAGCACCTCCGCGGCCTGTGCGCCTGTCAACCTTCGGAGACGTGAGGGGAACTGCAAGGCTCAAGTTGCTGCCTCCGTGAGATAAAAGGGCACAGTGTTAAAAGGCAGCCAGCTCTGTGGGGAGGGTTTGGAGACCGGCACATGCTCTAAGACCTGCTCTGGATTGCTTGACCTCAGCAGACAACCATCACGAAGGAATAAACATGCCCACAGGCACGGCATACACATCCCCCCAAAAGCCAGGCCTCATCACTGCTCATTACATCACAGGAGCTTCGTCATGGGAAATGCCAATCAGATGACCAGACCACGGCTGAGCGCATCAGTTGTCACGCACTTAGAAAGCTACTGTGTCTTCTTTGGGGTGGCAGCTGTTATTAAAGGAGAATCGCTACCTTACAGCTTTAATCGGTACATTTGTAGGTGATGCAAACGTCTGTGTCATCTTGTCTGTTTTCTTCTGCCTCCAAAACATGCTAGACGAGAATTTTTAAATGAAACTAAAATACTGATGCACCCCCACCAAACACTAACAAAAGCTTTTTCAATATACTTTCAGAATGCATGTGCGAATGGTGAAACAGGTGAAAAGGGAAAAAACCGGCGTGGTGGGAGGAGCGGGGGACTGAACCAAACAAAAAATACACAGAAGATAGATATTAAGTTGTCAAATCCATGATCTCAGAAAAGAACTGCAGACAGCGTCTGGCTTTTTGCTTAAGAAACATGCATCCTGAGTCCATGAGAGAGAGCTCCCGGCAGTGCTGGGACCCCCCAGACTCAGAGCAACAGGTCCAGAGAGGTTCTGCGGACCAGCACAAGGGCTGCTCTCCACCACCGGACCAGCTCAGGGGCAGCCCTCCGCCATCCCCTCCATCACCAGGACGTTTCACTTGGCAGAGTAAATCCTGTCCTGTGGCCATGTGGCCACTGTGCCCCCTCCCCACAGTCCCACACCACACTTTCCCACCTTTGAACTCTTCTTGGGCTACTGGCATAGGATTGCCACCTGCCAGTGGAAACCCTCTTTGTGTATGGGGGGCGGGGGGAAACGTTTGTGAATAAAGTTTCTCAGATGCTGTGCTGAGTTTAATGAGCAGATCCAGCCACGTTTCATCAGTGACACACTCTCTGCTCTGCGCAGATTCCAGGCTGCTGAAATATCCACTTGGTATCGACAGATTAAAACCCCCCAAACAAACTGGGAGCCCTGGCTACAAAAGCAAAATAAGTAAAGTAAAGCCCTTTTGCTATAATTTCAATAAGATTTCTCAGCCCTTTCAGTAGGCTTCACAGAGTGACAGCCTTTCTGTAGTAATCTGGAAGGCTCTGCCTGACTTGACTTGAACAGATTTGAATCGAGAATTACAATAATTTTTTAAAGAATTTTTTACATGCGTGTGCCACTTGTGTCTCTAGCCAATAAAGAATTAATGTTTATAGATATTTTGAAAGATAAAATTAAATTATCAAGCTATTCAGATTAAATTTCATGTGTAATATCTATGTGGTCTGTGATCTGTTTGCTTCTCTATCATTGATACAATTTAGCTGACACAGTTTCCAAATATTTTCTCCCTCTTGGAAACAAATTTACAACAATGCATATGTTCTCCAAGTAGCAAGTTCCCGTTTACATTTTTAACTTTCCCATTAAAAGCAAATTAATGGGACTGGGAAGGGGAGGCGGGCGCACAAGAGGTGAGCAGCGTGGGTTGGCTTCAACCCCGCTGGGCGCGCTGGAGCTGTGTGGCTGCAACAAGTTTCCACGCCCTCAGGCTGCCCACTGGGGCAGGTGCGCTGAGGGGCGGCCTTCAATAGGCTGTGAAAGGAGTAAATAAACGAGGCATCCAGGGTGCAGAACGCAGGGCCTGCCAGAAGGCAAGCACCCAACAGTGACCGCTGCAGGGATGGATGTGCTGACCACCTCACACACCTACACAGAGGTGCCCGGAAACCAGGGCACCGACGTTCACTGAATTACTGCCAAGCCCTGAGAGCCCTCCGATCTAGTCCTCCATGAACCAAAATCCCACCCAAGTCTATGGAAATGACGTGGGAACCTCAGACATGCAAGTAAGAACATGAGTGTCATGAAGGCTGAATGGGTGTCAATTCTGGGGACACGATCGGTTGGCTTTTACGACGTAAACAGAGCTCCTTTACCCTGTGCCTGTGCACGTATGATTTGGTAAAAACAATAAAAGGCTAAAACATCATGAAGGGGGCTCATGGTCCCAAATGGATGGACAGGGTGACAGTGACATGTGGGATGAAGCCATGGGAGCTGGCAGACTGGCATGGGGCTGAAAAACCAACAGGGAGAGGGAGAGGGAACGTCAGGAGACAAGCCCACTCGGTAACCAGAGACCCCGTTCGACAGGGCTCAGGCAATCACAGCTGTCACGCCTTGATCGAAACTCCAGGTCCATGTCAGCCCGAGCCTACGGGGATCATTTCTCCTGCATCAAAACGGCACTTCCTTTTCTCATTGTAAAGCCACAGAGTTAGAACAGGTAGGTGCAGGAGACGGGAAGCCTACGAGCTGAGATTCCTTCCGGCGTCTTCTCATTCTTGCGAGCATCTATCTGTGTGACCTGCCACCCCCCTGGAGGTCCTTGCTTTGGTGCCCACGACCTTCTCTACCTGACCATTAAGCCCCCAATCCTGGCACCAGGAGACTATGGATGAGCTTCTTGGGTCAGTGAAAAAAAAACCCAGGGGACTTGTGTGAGTGTGCCCCCCAGGAAGGACAGCTGGATGCCGGTCAGGGGGTACTGTACAGCAGCACGTGGGCTGAGCACGCCGCTCTGGGGGCAGGCTGGGTGGGCTCTAACCCCGGACAAACCACGCACCCCGCTCAGTGCCTGGGGTTCCCTTTCGAAATCCGGGACATATACAGCACCTGCCCTCACGGAGAGGGTGCAAGGATTAAATGAGTAAGGCGCTTAGAACCCACATCTACCACAAATATGCCCCAAAATAACCACCATCATCACCCTGCCAGCAGATGCCAGCCTGCCTCAGCTCAGAGCCTCAGAGCCGTGACGTTCCAATTCTTGGTTTACACGTCTTGGTGGGGGACCCATGACACAGCTCTCACCCACAGGGTCATTTTCAGGGTGTAACGGATAGAAAAACAGTCAGAGCTGAGCCCCACCCCTCTGCTCTTCCACTGTGGGAGTTCTCCCTCCTCTCAGACCCCACACGTCTGCCCAACCTCCTGGGGTCTCAGGGCATCATGACACATCTGTCTCCCCGCGGACCCATGCATTCCCTGAGGGCTGGACCTCCCTGTGCCCCCTGAGACACCCCGGACAAGGCCTGGCACATGGAAATTGCGGGGAGTGAGCCTGAGGTCCCCTGGGGGACATATGGAATCGTGTGGAGACATGTTGGATTGCCACAACTGGGGGATGCTTCTGGCATCTAAGGGGCAGAGGTCAGGGGTACTGCTAAATACCCTACAACGCATAGGACAGCCAGTACGACAAGTGGCTAATGTCCACAGTGTCCCTGCTGAGAGAAACGGTGCTCAGGTTCGCCCGACCAGAAGTCTCACCCCGAATCTCGTCTCTTAGGGCACATACCCCTGACCTCCAGCAGGCTCAGGGGCTGTGAAAACCCAAGTACTCAATATCCTTTTGAGTAGCAAAAACTCCAGTATAAGAGAAAGACCAAAGGTCTACAGTGATTTTTAAAAGTGAAAGTGGGGGGCGGATCCTCAAACTGCCAACAGAGCCAGCCAAAGCCAGCCCTGACTTCCACACAAGGAAGCCCCATGCCAGTCAGGAGCTTGGGGGTGACATAAACTGGAAAGGGGGGCCCCACTCCCACCTTCAGGCACTGCCAGGCTCAAGCCAGGTAGCTGACTGAGTGGCCCACTTTCTTGAGGTGGCTTCCAGCCATGTCTGCCTTCTTTTGGGAAAAGAGATGATCTAGGAAAGGTGGGTGCAGTCCCCGGGGTTCGCCTTCTGAGCATCTATGCTTCCCCCCGCAACCAAACACAACCACTTACAAATTCACTAATCTACCCTGGGCAGTGCAATTGTGGGGGAGAGGAGACCATCTCAGAACAGGTGCCTCTAGCAGGTTCATGCTCCCAGCACATGCTCACACAGACACATGCACGCTCACGCATGCACACACACACAACCAGCAGCACCCCAAGCGAGACCCCATGGGGGCCACACCCTAGCTTAGCTCCATCTGACTGCACGTAGGACTCCCAGGCTTAGCTCGGCTGCTCTTCCCTCTTGGTGCCAGCAAGACACTCTGGACCTGGCACCAAGCCCTCTCCTTGACAAAGGCCTCTCCTCCAACTCCCAACCAGGTACCACATGACCAGGTAAGACACACAGGGCAGCCCTTGCCCCGGGACTGCTTCTGTCCCCTTCTCTCCGCAGCCCTGCCAGCGCACATCCTGGAGGGAGCACACAGTGTGCGTGCCAGCTGTGGGTTCACAGAGAAAGTCCCTCGGCTCACAAGCCCCTGCCAGCAGAGGGGAGCCTCCGTAATGCCAGTGCACTTGTGCCTGGCTTTCAGACTCCACAACCAGCCTGCACAGCCTGGGAGGCGGCATCAGGCCACCTAACCGCCACTGTCCTAACACAAAACTCAGGTCTCACCTGGAGACACGATGAGGTAGGCCGAGCACTCGGCTGCTCTAGGTCCTGACCGAGGGGTCAGGGACTTCTGTCCTCAGCAGGGACAAAAGGTGATCTGCACAAAGCTCACTTCTGCTTTTAAACTTGCATCAAGTCTCATTTTAAATAATGTTGAGAACAAAATGCAAGCTGATATTTCAGCTTACTTAAAAGGATTATTAAAAACACTAAATCCAAAGATGTTAAAAAGCTATAATTGTCCTCATTCAAACTGGAAAAATAAATCTATTTTCTTTCTTCTTTTATGAACCACTTCTTTAAAAACAAGTTCATCTGTAGTCTCACGAGCATCACTGCTGTCGTTTCCTCCCTCCCTTCCAGGCACTTTAAAACACCTGTGCCATTCATAGCCAACTTCTGAGCAAGAGGCAACCACGTTTGGGGAAGGCTGATGTCCTTATGCCACAGATAAGCTTGTCTTGCTGAAAAAGAAAGCTGGAGTTCAGAGTTCATTTGCATGAGCTCGTGCATTTTATAGGTCTGAGCTGATGGAACTATCTCTGGTTACCTAAGGCAGAACAGACAACCTGATAGGTCAGCTTTGTGGGGCTCAGCAGGCAATGATTCCACATCTCAGCACTGCCTCTAGCACCCAATGGGCAGCCGCGCTTAGTAGGGCTGCACGTGCTGGCCACCTCCCTGCCCTCTCCCTCATGGGGTTACTGGCTTCCAGCTTGACCAGAGCAGGATGACTGTCCCTCCCCGCCGGCTCAAAATCTTCCGTGAAGACAGCCCCAGCCAGCAGTTAACTTGCTGAGTTGTGAGATCTCAAGCCTGTCAGAAGTTAAGCACTCCAGGCACAGAGCAAGATGGGTTTTCAGAGCAGTGGTCCAAGAGAATGCAAATTGACTGAAAGCGCTTTCTCCAGGTTTTCCATAATTACCATTTATGTCTCCAGGAACTACTTCCCCGAACCCAGTTTAGGGTGAAAGCATTTTAGAGACTTTCTCTGCAGATGACATATGAGGTACTAACCTTTTTTCATATGCCCAGATGTTAAGTTCATTTTCATCACATTTATGCAAATTTCATTTGAACAGTAAATCAAAAGAAATCTTAAATCATTGTACACTATTTAAAAATCCACACTAAATCCGGTTTACTTGCAGCAATATTAACATAAAGTCACAGTTAAGGGACTGAAGGTAGCAAGCAGCTGTCACAATCCCTTCTTCCATGCAATAGCCCCAGAGAGACCCAGGGTCCCAGCTATTTGTCAGATCCAAATGTCTCCGCCAGGTCACAACTGGATTCACGTTTTACCAGATGAAGTGTGTTCTGAAAATCCAGGCCTTCTAAAAGTTTTCCAAACTTTGGGCAAATGGGTCCTTCAGTCCAGGAGCCTGTCACCCATGTCAATGTCTGAACTGAAGCCCTGTGAAGTTCACAGGCAGGGCCCAATGGTGAGACTCCCTGCAGCTCTGTCCTCCTCAGTGGGAGGAAGTGAATTCCTGGGGCTCCACCGGCCAGCATCTGTCAAAGCCTGGCAGCGGTGCTATCCTTACCAAGCAGATCAACCCGGCAGTTAATGGTGGAATCAGGAGACATTTGCACTCCCTATCAGAATGACATCATAACTAAAGCAGCCTTCAGCCAGAAGCCCGAGGCTCTCCCCAAGCAGAGGCCAGAGGGCTGCCCGGGGCGCCCCTCTGTGACTCCCCAGGCCCAAAACTTGAGTCCTCTACCCCCACCAGGAGGGACAGTGGGCCCAGCCTCCAGCAAGTTCCCAGGAAACAGGAACTAGGGCGACAGTTTTCTCCCAAGCAATTGACTTTCTCCCCAGGTTCTGAACACTGCAAATAATAACACTATGTATTTTTAATAAAATTTGAGGTACTATAAAACCACTTTTCTTATCATGCACAGGTCAGTATTTCATGAATGCAGCCACATTTTGGCCATACAATTTATGGCATTTCCAGCAGAATTGTCAATCTCTGGGTGACCCTGTCTTAGGCAAAGAAGCTGTGCCCTCTCGGAGCATCAGACAGGAATGATGTCCGGGAAAGGGGGCAGGCTGTGAGAGAAGCCCTTCCTGCTCTTGTTTGGGTTGCTTTTCTTTCTTTTTAAAGCACAGGCGACGACACACACACACACACACACACACACACACACACACACACACACACACAAACACACACACACACAGAGCCAGGGACGCAAACCTTGAAATAATGGGGGAGGAATTTGGCTACTAGCTGCATCCACCGCGCGGCGCGACAAGCAGCCAGCCCCGCTAGCTCGCCCGTTCGCTCGCAGCTCTGCCTTCCGAGGCGGCAGGGACCTACTGCCCGCCCCGGACCCGAGGTGCCCAATTCCACGGCGCCCCAAAGATTGCGTCCTGAGTTCCGTACAGGTACGTGCGTGGCCCACATGCCTCACCTGCCCCGAAAAGTCGGCAGACAGGAAAAAAAAAAAAAAGTTGCGAGAGCTGCCAGCCTGGAGCCCAGGAGCCTGCGGCTGCCGCCCTCCCGCCAGAGAGCAGCGCGGGGCCGAGGCCCGCCTGGCAGCGCGGGGCTCCCCGCACCCAGCCCGCGGGCTTCGCGCGCGAGGCCAAGGCTGGGCACTTACTTGGTACCGCTTTTGAGCGTGCAGGTCTTCGCTGTTTTCACTTGGGTTTTCAAACAAGTTTCAGGGAGGAAGAAGAAGGGGGGAAAAATCCAATTATGCAAATAGGCTCCGGACTGGGAGGCGCGCGCTGAATCTGACGCCTCTACCGCACGAGTTCTCGGAGCAGCCCCGGGCCCGGCAGATTTATGGGGGCGCGTCACCGCTACGCCAGGTCCCGCCGCCCGAGCATCGCGAAGTTAATTAAAGCGGTCATGTCCACTTTCCCGGCGACCCTCCGTGCGCGGGTTTACTGTTTCACCGACCACCCTGCACCGGGCTGGGCGGGGGCGCTCTCCCCCAACCTCTGATCCTCCCTCTTCCCGCTCCCCCTCTTTTCCCCTCTCTTTCCTCTCTTGAAGTCGCCTGCCTTCCACTCTGAACAATGAACAAAGATGTGAGTGATGGGGGAAGATCGCCCCCTCCCAACCCCAGCAGTGAGCAAAGCCGGTCTGAAAGTAAGAATCCAGTTGCTATTATCAAACGGGAAAGAAAACAGTGCATTCCCAGCCCCCCCCCCCTTGCCAGGCCGGCCGCCCACGCGCGCCCCAGCGCCACCGCTGGCGCCCCACGCCCGAGTCCCGCAGGCCCCGGGACGCGGCGCAGCCGCCGTATTTTCCGCTAAAGTGAAAATGAAGGCGGCTGACAAATCACGTCTCCTGTGAGGCACTCGTTAGACATAACAATATCCATCCGGCGAACAAAACCCGGCCGGGCTGCGACCCGAGCGCGGGACTGGAACCCTCCTAACCCCCCCCACCCCACGCAGGGCCACTGCCCCCGCGGTCCCCACCCCACCCCGAATGATCAGGGTGGTGTCCACGTTCGCCAAGAGGTGGACAGTTGGGACGCTCACAATGCAGATGTGAAGAGGGGGGACAACTTTCCACCTGTCCCCAAAGAGAGCCCTGAAGGAGTTTCCTCAGAAGTGGTGGGGGGCTGAGGGTGGGGACGGCTCTCCCCTGCTCGCAGCCCCTTTCCTTTCTTTTTTCTAACTTGCGGGTGCTTGCGTCTCCACCTTCCACTTCACATATATCCGTCTATACAGACATATCTATATTTTAAATTATTTGCAAAACTGCAACAGATGGGCGCATCGAGGTCTGGACACTTTCCTACTCATCATCAAAGAAAAGCGCCCCTCCATTTTTTTCCCCTTTTTTCTTTTTTCTTTCCTTTTTTTTTTTGCCTAAAATACATCACGGTCCCGCCTACGACTGTTTTCCTCCTTTCTTCATCTTCAAAAAATAATGTCTTGAAGAAAACAGAAAGGCTTATCAGCAAAGATCACTGTCACCCCCCCCAGTCATACATCAGGGGTTGGGGGGTTCTGTACCCCCCCCAGACTGTCTGGACCCTCCACCCACCCTGCCTTCCAGACCCCCAGGCCAGCACCCCTCACTCTGCCTCATTTCCCAGCCCGGGCTGGCGGGTTCCCTCCATAACCTGTTACTTATTTCCTTCTTGATTTTTATCTTTGGCCCCCCAGCTTGGCCCCGGGGCCGAGGCCGGGCTGGGGCCGGTGCTGCAGGCGCCACAGCCTGTACTCGGGTCGCGGGCGCGGACCCTGGCACCCCGGCCTGCCGCGCCCCCGCCTGGGCCTCGCCGGGCTCCCGGGGCGCAGGAGGCCAGTGAACACACAAAATGGCAGGTCTCCACAGCCCTGGGCGCCCGCGACTTTCACACAGCGTGAGCATCAGCTAACTTTGATTTTAAAAAAAAAATTACAAATTAGCTTCTCTCCCCCAGGCGGCGGGCCGGATCCCGCAGCGAGCCGCCGGGGGAGGAAGGGCGCAAGGGCGCCCGCGTCTCCCGACCGGGGAAAGCGGGGAAAGTCACTTGCGCAGAAGTTTGCGCGGCCCGGGCCTCCCCCTCCGCCGCCGACCCCCTTCGAAAGTTTCCCGGGGCTGCGGGCAGAGGCGCGAGGGCCGGGCGCCGGCGGGCGCGCGGCGGGGCCTGGAGCGGGGCTGGGGTCCCACCCGCGCGCCCGGCGCCAGGCCCTGCGACTCCTTTTCAAAGTAACGGTCCCGGGGCCGCGGGCGGGGGAGGCAGCCGCCCGGGCGCGGGTCCTGCTCGCCGCCGAAGTTCGCCCGCGCCATGGACGCCCGGCCGCCGCCGCTTTCTCGGCTCCTTCCTCTTTTTTCCCCCCCCGCTGACAGCTTCTCTCGCCAACGTCACCGCCACGGATATTTAATTAGACCGTATTTTTTAATCGCGATGGGGCGAGGGAAGAAACCCGGCTCAGGCCTCGCCGCCGAGATGGGGAGGAGGCGGGGAGGGGGGCCAAGCCAAGAGTCCAAACTCACTTTGCCACCTCCGGGCGCCGGGGCCGCCC
>NW_017731354.1:1819581-1849054 GCF_001890085.2 Hipposideros armiger
CCCGCGCGCCCCCCGCCCGCCGACCCCCCGGCGCCGCGCCGCGATCTGCCCACCTTTGTTTTCCTTACCTTAAACATCGAGACGCGGGCGTCGGGAGCAAACTCGGGCACGTAAACGGAGCGTTGTAAAAGATTGTGTTCAATGAATAATGAGACATGTCCACATGATTGACTCGATCATTTTCCGGGGCTGCGGGGGGACGGGCGCCCCGCTCGTGCGCCTCGGCCGCCCGCCCGGTGGAGCCCGGCGCGCCGTCCCCAGCCTGGCCGGGGCAGGGCGGGCTGCGTGTTCATCCGCCTCTGCTCGGAGTCGCCCCGTTCATTGATACTCATCACCCAGCCCCGCAGACATCCCCGTCCCCGGCTCGGCCTCCCCCTATCTGGTAGGTGAAATGCATTGTACCATTAAAAACGCTCTCCCATTGTCGCCCTGGCATAATTCACAGCAACTAGATAGGTCTTGCGGCATTTAGCTTTGATGAGCCAGAGACTGAACCCTTGATATAATAATCTACAAAGAATGGTGTGTGATCGTCCATTTTTCCTCTCTGTCTAGCAACTAAGAAACCATTTAACACAGCGCAGCTTGCTTCTGACCTTGAGCTCATGTAAACACACTTATTAAAATCTATCTATTCTCCAAGAGCTACATTCTGATTGTCAGACTCGTTACTGAGACATATATCAGCCCCTTCGCTTGTCACTACTTTGCATTCCTGCCTTTGACTAAAGAATTTTTTATCCAGCCGAGAGGGAGAGAGATTGCCACGGAGGGAGAGGAGAGACGGAGACGGGGTGAGGAAAAAGCGTAATTCTTACCTGCTCCTGAAACTATTTAAAGTCTGTTTCTTTTCTGGGGGGAAAAAAAACTCCCGGGTGAATCTCGGTGGACAGCGGGACGCGGAGAATCAGTCACAGCCCGGGCGTTTAAGGGAGTCATCAGCGATCAAATGACGTTGATCCGCGCTGTAACCTTGTGGCGTATTTAATGTAAATAAGGCAGTTATGTTGCCAATCGCCGCGATACAAACACGGAGAGGTCCTCAGCCTCGCCTCCCGCGCCTGCCATTAGAGGCGACTTTATTTACAGACACTATTTAGGAGATCATGATAATTCTAAAACAATACTAGTGCCAAATGATTATGAAAATATGATTTTAATTAATCACGTAGTAGGCAAGGAAATTAGCATACGGTAATTAAACTTCCAGAAAAACGTCACGCAGGTTCTCTGCCTTATGGGTCCAGAATAATCGTCACACGGTGGGCTCCAGGACTTAATTATTAAACAAAATAACTTTTTAAAGGCAACTTTGTAAGTGCTGGTCCTCAAGGCAAACCTTTGGTAAATAATACAAGGTAACAAGGTAGAGAGAGATGTGAGTGACGCCTGAGGTTGGTTTCTGTGAAGCAGGGAGAGGGGGGGAGAAGGGGAAAAGCTGAATAATGCAATTATACATTCTCTGTCCTAGAGTTGACAAAAGCTGGTGCCTCAAAAGCCTCTTTGTTATGGGATTATATAATGATCCTGGTGTCATTATGGGGGGAAAAGATTCAGTAATAATAATAAAAGAAGTATCCAAATACACCAATGAGAAGCTTGTTTTAAAGAAAAGACTTGCATGTGACATTGGGGAATGTTAATAGCAGAAAGACAGGGCCCAAAAGAGAGAGAGAGAGAGAGAGAGAGAGGGAGAGAGAGAAAGGGAGGGAGGGAGAGAGAGAGAGAAAGGGAGGGAGGGAGGGAGAGAGGGAGAGGCCTGTGTTAAGCATGGTTAAGAAGNTAATAATAAAAGAAGTATCCAAATACACCAATGAGAAGCTTGTTTTAAAGAAAAGACTTGCATGTGACATTGGGGAATGTTAATAGCAGAAAGACGGAGACGAAGAGAGAGAGAGAGAGAGAGAGAGAGAGAGAGAGAGAGAGAGAGAAGGAGGGAGGGACAGAGGGAGAGAGAGAAAGGGAGGGAGGGAGAGAGAGAGAGAAAGGGAGGGAGGGAGGGAGAGAGGGAGAGGCCTGTGTTAAGCATGGTTAAGAAGTGATGGAGACTGATTATTCAAAACACCAAGCCACGGGAACACTTTCAACGTTGATTCAGGTAAGACTTGTTCCAGCCTGCCCCAACCAAGTTCCCCCAAGATGACTGGGGGGTTTTAAACCAGGACACCACAATACACAAAAAGCGAAGATAAAGACAAGGCACAGCACAGCCACCTTATCACCACCCTTTCCTGTGGAAGGAGCCACTCAGTTGCAAACCTGCCCAAGAGTGGGGCTAGGTGCAGAAAACTTCAGGAAGGGAGGAGCCATGGGGCAGCGGGCTGGGCTGGGGCTCAGGCACAGACACAACCCAGATGCCCTGGGCACCAGCATGGGCACCTCACCGCTGGTGACCTGCTCCTCAGGCATGCCATGGGTGGGCACCAGCCTCGTCACTGCTGCCTGCACCCTCAGACTCTGCCTGAGAACCCAGCACATTCTCTCTCTCTCTCTCTCTCCTCTCTCTCTCTCTCTCTCTCTCTCTCTCTCTCTCTCTTCCACTCCCTCCCTCCAATTTCTGGACTTTGGGGGGCAGGAAAAGAACTGATTTCCCTATCAGGTTAGTTCTATGAGATTCTTAAAGTCCATGCATATCTCTGCAGTGGTGTTTTTTTAATCCCCTGCCTACCCAAAAAAGTTTAGGAATTCAGTCAGCATTTTCCAATCTGATATGTCTGAAATTCTCTTTGAACAAATTCCAAAATACAAGGTTTTTTTATTGTATAGAAATTAGCATCGCAATCACATCAATGATATCACTATCTCTACGGGGATGATAGCCGGAGCAGTGGGGTGTTCTTATTCCAATTCTTCTTAGATCAACTGATTATACTCTGTCGTCTTTTGAACCTGTTATTGTAAGTCAAGTGATTCTTTATAAGTGACAGCTTGGACAAAGAGGCGAGCAGGGCCGAGCAGGTCCAAAGGAAGTAGCCATATGGACTTGGAGAAAAGGCCTTTCCCCCCAAGAGAATGAAGGTGACAGTCGCCTTTTAACCCTCTAGCCACCGGCCTGCCTGGGCCAAGGGAGGCAAGGAGCCTGCCCACACGTCCTGGCACTGCTCTGGGCCCCTCCGCGTGCCCAGCCTACTTGCATGACCCTGGAAGGTGGCCGCTAGGCCCAGGGCACCCCTTCCAGGTTGGGAGGCCCCAAGCGCCCACAGTCCTTTGAGGCCGTGAGTCTGAGGAGGGCAGAGCTCCAGGCGGCCTGGGGGGGCCTCCGCTGGTGCGCATGGCTGCACCGAGGCCACGGATGTTTTGTGTAGCCCCGAAGGCCAGGGCTAGCCGGGCAGGTACTGCCCATCACCTGGAGGCCGCGCAGCACTGCCTGAGCCCCACGGACAGACGGATCTGGCGGGGGCTTGCCCGCGCCCCCTGTCGGCACCCGTGGGCTCTGCGTTCCTTGAGGGCTCGCTCTGGCTGCCTTGGAGGCGAGGCACAGCGGGGAAACCCTCCGTGTACAGCGCCTGCTGGGGGTGGGCGTCACGGTGGGGGATGGGGTGCTAGACGGTGCGCAGGGGCTGGAAACCTGACACCCACCTGCGTCCCACTAAAGCGGGGAAGTTCTCCCATAGTCCCCTACCCAAAGGTTTGGGGGCCACTTGCATAACGTGTGGTTCTCTGATCCTTTCCCCCTTGTCCAGGATTTCTTGGACTCCCCACCCTTCTCCTGGGCCCTGGTCCTGCCTGCAAACCCCACCCCCCACCCCACGCGCGACTCCCGCTCCTCCTCACCTTAACCTCTGACGGTAGTCCTCACCGCCCCTAACCCAGCCTGGCCAAGCCTAGAACCCTGGGGCTGGATTTTCAGCAGAGGTTCCTCTGAGCCCACCGGTCCCTACGTCTAGAGTCCTGCCCTCACCAGTCACTGCCCTCCGCAGGGACAGCCACTTCCCAGCCCCGGGACCGACCAGGGCCTTCCTCGCCTGCCTGTCTTCAGCGTGGGGGCGCCTTTGGATTTCCTGAAAGCGATGCAAGTCATGGGTAGCGGGGGCTGGGCAGCGACTTAGGTGGGTGGTGGCTGTGGGTGAATGTGGGAGCCATAGCAGCACCTTGTCCTAAGTGCCTGCCTCTCCTTTGACACAAATGCTTCTCCCACCAACGGACTGCTTCTGACCGCTTTCATTAGGTTCTCGAAAGTGACAGGGATTCAGAACACGTCGTTACCCAGCCAGGACTTCAGAGTTACACTTCCTGTGACAACGGCCCTCGCCTCGTTTTTGTTTCTCTGTTGCTCTGTTCTCCGCACTCCCCTGTTTCTCATAATTCCACCTCCCCCACAGTACGAACAGGTTAAACAGTGGCCACCCAAAGGCCATTCCTTGTGACCGACAGTGAAGCCCTGGGGAAGCACCTGAAGAGGCCTGCCGGGGCTCTGGCGTGAGGGGCAGACCAGAAGGCTGGTGACTAGAGGGGCCGGGTCCCCCGCGCCAGTCCTCAGTTTCCCCGCTGTGCAAAGACCCGTCCATCTGTAAAGCCCTCTGATCACCGAGTCAGTGGTTCTAGGAGAATGGGAGCCACCCCAGGTCCGTCTTCTTCAAGCGGAGCAAGGAAGCTGATGGAGCTGTGAAGACCCACGCGCTCGCGCTGATGCCTCCAGCGTCCCGTCTGCATTCTCACCGACAGTCCCTGCTCTTCGAGTCCGGGTCCACCACTTCTGACCGGGGGCTGACAAGTCCTTTACTCGGGAAAGCCGCGGGCCGCCACGAGCTGTCCTTCTCTGGGTTGACGGGGCTTCTCTGCGGCCGAGGGCAAGCAGCGCTGTGCACGGAGGCTCCCAGCAGCCTGCTCAGCCGTACGCACCTCAGGAAGAAGGAGCCCCCAAAAGTCCCCCGAGGGCAGGGCTCAGAGGGCTGCCCGCAGAGGGGGAAGAGGTGATCCTGAGTAAGAAGAAACTGGGAGAATCTGCCCTACGTGGCTGTTCTGCCATGTCCTGGTCATGGAATCCTTGAGCAAAGGCCAATCGGCCCATCGCTACCTCCTCCTCCAGCACCCCCTTTAAGCACCTCCTTTAAGGACTCCGAGGGCTGCTCTCCCACACGCTCCCCAGAGAAGGTCATGCATCTCTTCTGGCTTTCCCGACGGAGGGAGGAACTTGGCCCAGTGACATGCTTGTCCCAGCAGAGCATGCCCCTCCTTCCAGCAGCAGTCCCTCCTGCCCGTCTCCCCGCTGAGGGCCAGGTCCCAGCCAATCAGCGCATTCATGTGATCTCTCTGGACACTGTGATTGGTTCAGGAATAGGCATGTGACCTAAGCTGGTCCAATCAGAGTGAGCCTTGGATTTGTAGTCAACTAGGTGCCTGTGAAGAAGTCCAGCGGCTGGAGGCGGGTGGTCTCCATCCCCACACCCACAGGTGGACAGAGAGCTGGCAGCAGCCACGAAGAGGAGGCTGAGAATGGAGCCCACACAGCAGACAGCACAGCAGCAATGGAGAGCTGGTCCTGTTTGTGATGCTGACCTCCCAAATCCAACCACACCTGAAGCCAGTCCCGGCCCTGAAGCTCTTTGTGAGCTGACAGGTTCAATTCGCTTTGGCTTTGCTGTCACTTGCCACAGAATGCGGCCTGCTTGCTACACTTAGCACCTTACAAAGGGCGGGGACCAGCGAGCTCAGAAACGGGGCGGCGAAAAGCCCAAGTAGGGCTCCTGGTGCTCTTCCCAGCGCGAGAGCAGCCCGAGAACCTGCCAGAACTCTCTTCAAGCTACAGTTATGCCTTGCTTTGCATAAAAGCTCTGTTCCAGAAAAGATGTTTGTAGATTGAACCTGATCTACTGCACCGGAGAGCTGGTTACGTGAGGCCTCGTAACAGACAGCTTCTGTCAGGTGAATAGCCATGTCCTGAATTTCTAGCTGGAAGTTTCCTACCTCAGGTGTACGTTTTAGAGCAGGACCAACCTGCATGTCTGCGTGGTCTTTGTACAAGTTTAGTCAAAAGACCGAGAAACCTCGCTGAGCACCACTGATACATTTCCAGCCCTCCATTCCTGCTCTTTGGCCAGACTGTGGGGCTGGAACACCACAGGTAGGTTCTGGAACATTAGCTGTGGGCCCTGCAGCGATCTGCAATAGCTACTGTCAATTCTGAGTTAGGTCTGGGGGGAAGGGGGACAGGAATCCATGAAGCTAGCAGACTCCTGGCCAGAACATAACCTGTGTTGTGTTTGCCTGCACAGGGGGAGTCAATTAAATAGCCCATAATCTCCAAATTTGGGGCACTTCGTAGACTACAAATTAAAGCAAAGTATCAAGTTATGAAATACAACTAATGGCTGGGATTCAAGGCCTCATTTTCTTGAGATGACGATGGTTTTCATACTCCCCTCCCACCAGGCAGCACACAGCCATGAAAACGCCCCTGCGTTTTCAAAGTTCCAATTTCTAACCCTGATTTTACCTTGGGAAGAGGTGTAAATTTTGTTCGCTACTAGAAACAAAAGGGACCAATTATTGGAAAAATATCATTTTTCAGAAAATGATATAGCTAGCATTTGGCTCACAGACATGACATGGTCCACATAGGTGAGACAATTATTGAAAATGATCCTCAGCGTTCCCCTGGGCAAATACTGACGTTTATCATGATCTGCAAAGAAGCTACTGGGACACAAATGAGCGCGACTCAGCCAAGGCAAAAACCCAGTGCCTGCACTCTGGCCTGTGCTCAGAGACCCAAGTGAGCCTCTCCTGGGCCTTCCCCGGGGCACAGGCCACGGAGCTCAGGGGGAGCAGTGAGCCAAGCGGTCCAGGGATAACATTAGAGAGACTTCATTGTACATCCTGCTTCCACCGAAGGCTTGAGTTGAGTCTTACGGACACTGGGGAATCCCAAAGGGAAGATCGGGGGAGAGGAATGTGCTGAGGGTAAAATGTGTTGATGGTGCCAGGCTGCAAGGGGGAAACAGCCGAATCAGATGGGATACTGGGGGAGGGGGCACGTACACCCCAGGATCCTGAGTCCTGGAATCCTCCAGGGTGTTCTGCAGCTCGTGCATGAGAAGGTCAGCTGGCAGAGTGGAGATTGGGGGCTGGCACCTAAGGCTATGGAAGGCAAGTATGAAAGTGCACGAGTGACTGGGGACAAACCTATGCCTTTGCATGCGCACCTGAAGCACGGTCATGTCCATTCCGGCTTATCCAGCCCTCCTCTGGTTCGAAGGGTTCCGATCTGTGCACCTCCCATGGCTCCAGATGCCCACTCAGGGACGTCATCTGAGGCTCTGCTTGTAAGAGCCGCCTCCTCACCCAAGGCTGGGAGCTTCCAGAAGGCAGACCTCAAGCCTGCTTCACCGCTGGATCCTGGGCCTAGCCCAGCCCCTGGCACAGTAGGAGGCATTAGGGAATACCGATGGAACTAATCAAGTTAGTTCTGACACTCCAATAAGTCATACTATGTGTCAGGCACTGTTTTAACCTTTACTGGCTAATGGGATGAATGCATGAATGAATGAATCCACATGCAGCTTAAAATATGTTACCATCACTAGAAATTAGTTGCAACTTTTCAGAATCAATGGCTACTTTCTCTGATAGAAAGTAAACCTTGTGACACACTGAAGAATGATGAGAAAATACAGAAAGGTACAAAGAAGAGGATTATATCTCCCATAATCTCACCCTGTTCGCCTTTTGCGTTTTTCCTCCAAAGCATTTTTCTGTGCATATCTATTTTTTTTTTACAAACTTTGAATCATTCTGTATAAACGATTTTGTGTCCTTTATTCTCTAACCTTGTAGCACAAGGTATTTCCCACGTCACTAAATATGCTTTGCAAACATGATTTTATGGCTACATAATGTTCCACCAAATGGATGCAACATAATTTATTTAAACAATCTCTTATTTTGGAACATCTAAATTGTTTCTAATTTTTTGTTCTCTTAAAAATACAGTGAGCCTTTTCATGGTTAAACCTTTGTTTGCATCTCTGCTCATTTTCCTGGGTTCAGTTGATAGAAGTGAAATTACCAGGTCAGTGGGTACAGAGGGTTTTTGAGGCTCCTCATAGGCATTTCCAATTTTCTTTCCAATAAGGCCACTCCAATGTGTACTTCCCCCACTCATGTCTCTTCCTGCTTTGGGGGTGGCATCAGGGCTTATCTTACAGACTCATAGGAAGATGTGAACCCTCAGGCAATCACATTTGTTACAGACAGTCTGGCCTTCAAATTCTGATGGTGTGCAATTTTCAGCAGGTTCCTGTTGCCCCCAGGCTCACCTCCCAGCTCTAAGGAGCCCCAGATAGGTCCCTCAGTCCCCAGGAGGGGACAAACAGGACCTTCTGGCCTTTAAAGGAAACACTGTATCTCTTTGCTTTGGCTCCTTGGATGGGCTCTGTGTCCAGGGGAGGGACGCATCCAGCCAGTGTTAGCAAGATGTACTCATCGCAGCAGCCTGGTCCAGCCCTCCTGCCAGCTGCCCACCCAGGAACTCTGCTCCCAAATCCCCTCCCCTCTTGCTCACTCCAGGGTTATTTGTGCCACTGATGTTGACTTTACTACTGCTCCAAAGGACAAGTGAGGATGAGGCCCCTAGAGTGGCAGAGTGTACGCTCTGGGGCCAGGCCACCTGGATTCACATCCAAGCTCCACCACTTTAGAGCTGTGTGACCTTAGGCAAGTTACTTAACCCCTCTGTGTCTTATCCTTTGAAAAATGAGCCCCTACCTCAAGGGCTCCTTTGGAGAGCTTGGTGGGTTACCACTTAGCACAGTGCCTAGTACAGAGTAAGCACTCACTCCCACACATCAATGATAAGTAAACGCATCATCATTAAGTGAGAATAGGACTTAATGTCCCACACGTTCATTCAGTGGCTCGGGGTCATGGAAGCATTTTGGTGGCCTTGGCTTCCAGTGTGCTGGGGAAGCCCCACAGCTGCCCCGTGCCTGCCTCACACCTGTCCCACGCCCGCCAAGGGACACATCTGTCTCCGCAGTCCGAGCCACCTGTGAGCGGGCCTTTCTGCAGACACCACCCACCCTTAACATGAACACAGCAGGCCGTGCAGTGTCCAGAGCGCTTCCTGTCGGCAAAATGTGTAGAATGTCGCATGCGAGTGTGGGTCCAGGCCAAGTCCCTTCACCCCACCCAGCTTCTGTCACAAATGCCTTCCCTGAGCAGGCAGACCCCAGGGTCCTCCTCTGCTTTGTGCTGGGAGCATTTGCAGGTCACGCATTGGAAAGAGCATTGATTTTGAGGCCACACTGAACCTGCCTGACGCTTGCACTTGCGTTTCTCCTCTGACATCTGTGGAATGCTTCGCACAGCCTCGCGACCTGGACCCTGAAAGAGCAGAGGTGGGGTTTGCCGCAGGGGCCCGCAGTGGCCGGGTAGGCTGAAGGTTGCCAGTTTAAGTGAAAGAGGCGAGTTTTATAATTTTGGAAACCAGGCGTTAATTAAAATTGTATGATTAATTTGACAGCATATGGGAAAAGCAAAATAGCAGGTATAAAACTTGATTTGCAAGACAAGCCCTGTTTCACATTCACATATAAATATACTCTAAGGCAAGCATATGATCTGTGACGCGTGCTGTGAACCAACCAGAGGGACCATCTCTGTGAACACGTGGGCATTTCCCAGCAGCCTCCCTGTGCTGCCTCTATCATGCACACTTATTCCTTATATGTGTATATGTGCACCAAGAACGAAGGCACAGGAGGGAATTCACCCACGTGTTACTGGTGATTCTAGACAGTGGGACTCTGGATGACTTAACTTTTATTTTTGATAGAGTCCAGTGTTTTCTACATTTCATGCAATAGGCACATCAACAAATCTTTTCAAGGAGCAAAACCCCCATAATTCAGATTTGGGGAAAGCTGGGACAAGGGGTGCTGGGGGTAGCGAGACATCTGCACCAGGCGTGTTTGGGCAACGCCGTTAAGGAACCCCCCCTGCCGAGCCTTCGGGGCAGAGTGGGGCGGGGTCTGGCCGCTCTGTGGGCTCTGATCGCCTGCAGCCCTCTAAGCCAAGCGGGGTCGTGCCAGGCAGGCAAGGACGGCTCGTCCTCGGAGGGAGGCGGGTGGGGGCTCGCTCGCTGCTGAACCACCTCCAACCTCCTGGGCAGCGGGGACCTCCGCGCCAGCATCCCTCACTCGTCAAAGACCTCCTCACCGGCTTCCTCATGCCCACCTCGCCCACTTCACTGAGGCAGGCACCAACGCTCCGGGAGGGTGTGCAGGTAACAGGAGAGCCCCAAGTCGCTCTGGGGGTTTGTCCCAGACCTGGCACTCCCCACCGTTCCACACATCCTCAATCCTGACCAGCCTCTCCAGCTCAGCACCAAGGTGGAGGGAGGAAGGGGTGAGGACAGCTGACTCAGTCCTGAAGGCGTGCAAGGACTGACCCGCAGCTCACCTCTCTATGGCAGAGAGAAGGTGAGTGCCTCAGAAATGCTGCCAAGCCTGCAGGCTCACTAGCCAACGGCTGTGCCAGCCTACCTGGCAGGGCGTGCCCGTGCGCAGAGGCGGTGAGTCTCCGGGAAAGCCTCGGGACCACGCAGCTGTGGACCACCTTGTCTGCGTCAGGTTCTGCACTGGACTTCTGAGAGTACTCGCCCTCCCCACCCCACTCTGGGCCCAGGGAGGCCGACCTCTAAGGACTCCATCCCCTAGTCCCTTGTCCTCAGGCTTGGAGATCAGCTCACATGGGAGGCACCAGCAGAGACTGGAGAGCGTGGGGTGTCGCTCGCACCCCGGCAGGCCGGGCGCGGCAGTCTCTGCGCTTGTCTTGCTGTGCGTCCCTCCTGTGGGCTGCCCCCACCTGACTCTACCTACCTTCCGCCTCGTCACTCGGCAGCCCTGTGCTCACTGCTAAGGGCACACGAGGAATACACTGGCTCCCTGAGTTTCCAGTCCCCGGGGCTTCCCCACCTTTGTGGGTCTCTCAGCCCTGCTCACACCTCTGGAAACAGCCTCTGCATTGCAGCCCCTCCAGTGCCCCCTGGATTGTGCATCGTTTTCCTCCTGGAATCCAGGCTACGTCAGGCTCCAGCTGGCCTCGGCGACCTCTCCCTGGACCTCAGCATCCTCACCTTCCAAATGGGGACATGACAGCCAACATGCCTGCTTACTGTAAAAAGACAGGGGTCATAAGAAGCTCTTTCCACAAGGTTTCCAAACAGTCCGTGGGGGACTTAGAGATCGGTGGTCCGGGCTGCCAGGGCTTCCCTGAGCATTTCTGACGAAGAGCAGTGACTTCCCAGGCTGTCACCTGCCTTTCTGAGACACAGCCATTGCATCGAGAAGAATGACAAGAATGACTGAGTGGCCTACGCAGTGACCGGCGACGACGAGCGCTCGAGTTCCTGCACCAAACTCAGGCCCGGCTGATCCACAGTGAGGGCCGATGAAGGCTCACTTCACACGAAACTCGAAGAAGCCTGGAGCTCTGGTCTCTGAGCCACCGTCAACTGGAAACAGTAACTCAGAGAGAGGGACAGGCCGCCGACTCCAGCCGACACTGCAAGCCTGGCCATGCGGGAAGAAGCCCCTGTCTCCAGGCCATTAGCGGAGGCCAACGCCCTGCACACCTCTCGGCCCCGAGGGCCGCATTGCCTCCTGCTTGGCACGGGAGGTTCACAGCAGCAGCCCTGAGCCATTACGAAAAGGTTAATGGTGTTCCACGTTCTCCAAGAAAGGAAAAAAGGAAATGTGCACCGCATCTTAGAAATATTTCCATCTGAAATGTTACATGAAAATAATTGATGGCTCTTTCTGGAAAACTCAGCTGTCTCCATCTCATTCCCTGTGGGCTCCAGATGGGCGAGGTCTTGCTGTTCCTGGCAGTAGCCGGGCTCACAGGCAGTCAGCATTCATTGAGCGCCTGCTGAATGCTGAGCCCTGCACTGGAAGCGGGAGGAGAGAGCTGAGTGGGACGAGGCCGGGCCATTCCCACCGCGGGTGGACGGATGCCCGGCACAGCCTCCCGCTTCTCCCGGCTTCCTGACACACGGCCACGCCCTCCGTGCCTGGTGCCCGCTGCCTCCCTAGCTGCACCTACTCCAGCAGGCAGGACCAACTGGGCCCCCTCAGCCAGGAGCCCCTCACCAGCTGGGCGCCCCAGTCTGTGCCCCTCTCCCGGGTCTGTTTTTATTATAAATATTTCATTGTTTAGGAGTTTGGGTTTGAGCTGATATACAGCATTTGGCAGGGTCCCTCTCTAGCATTTGGTAATAATTCCATACCAAATGCTACGGAGAAACCCTCCCAAATGGAACAGTTTCAAGCCAAGGCTCTTTAAAACTGAAGCCTGAGGAAGTCGCTGCCTCTGAGCATCCCTGGCTCCCGGGCCAGCAGAGGACAAAGGCACCCGGACACAGCGTCACCCTCGGGCGCCCCCATCCCGTGCGTGCAGCCCTCAGGCTCCTGTCGCGGGCTCTGGACCAGCGCCAGGGTGCAACCAGGGTGTACACACAATGGGTGCTCCGCGAACACTGCTGGGTTGGATTCTCTGGCATAAAATTAAAACGTGCCCATCCCTCTGTCCACAACGCGGTTCCTAAGCGCTTGCCCTGCCTCACCTTTGACAGCTCCCTACGGCCTTTAGAAGAAAAGGGGAGTTTCCTGACCACCCCCCACCTCCCCTACCCCCCCGCCCCAACCTCCCGGCACAGGACCACCTGGGCTTGTATTCTGGTGGCTCTATGACCTTCACTGACAAGGTGGTGACCCTGTGTAAGTCAGGGATGAAAACGCCTCCTCACCAGCTTGGAGGGAGGATCGAAAGTGCAGCCCATACGGACTGCTGGCGCTTAGTATGTGCTCAGTAAACACTCGCGCTCAGCCAGAGTGAGCACTCAGTGTGCCAGGGGCTTTACACGACCATCTCCCCTCATGGGTGTTTGACAGGAAAATGGGGGCTTCCTTCCCGGAACCTTCCATAGCTCCCCTCCCAGAGAAGGGCGTGCAAATGCCCCTCCACTATGGCTGAGTCCCTGTCCCTTTCCACCCTCCTCCCTGCAGGGAGGCTTTCCTGCTGGCTCTCAGTCCCACCTGCCCCTCTAGGTGTTGACTTCTGAGCGATGCAAGTCTTCAGGTCCCAGGACAGGGCAGGAGGCAGCCACAGGCCACATGGTCTGGTGTGGGCAGAGCGGCTGCTGGGCAAAGCTCAGGAATCCCTAAGGTGCCCCAGTGTCTCTTCAGTAAAAACCCTTTCACCTGAACTCTCTCTCCCTCCCCGCCCTTTTGTTTTTCCTTTATTTTTGGCTGTGACATACCCTCCTATGAATTTGTGGTGTTTTTTTTATCCTGCTCAGGATTCATCATGACACTTGATTCTGAAGGTTCATGTCTTTCATCAGTGCGGTAAAATCCTTACCCGCTATGGCTCCAGAAATTCCCTCTTATCCCTCCTCTCCATTCTGTGCTTCTGGAACTATCAGACCTCCCAGTCGAGGTGCTAGGAGTGGACCTTCACGCTGCCCTCCAGGCCCCTCACCTGCTCATGGTTTCCAGCTCTGTATCTTTCTGTGCTGCCTTCTGTGTCACTTCGTCAGTCCCATCTTCTGCCTAACTCACTCCTTGGGCTGCCTCAGTGGGCATCTGCCTCTCCCAGCCAACCTTCTCTGACTAGAAGCAAGCATGCACCTTGGGAGAGCCCCTGAATGGAGTGTGAAGAGGCAGCATCGCTCCTGGGCTCTCCAGTGAGCGCCCCCACTGGTGTGGTCCATGTCCCAACCTCCCCGCCCCGGGACAGTCCCACAGGGTCTGTGCTCCTGGGGTGCTACTCGCCTCAGGAGACAGCAGCCCTCCCAGTGCGGGTCTGCGGGTCCCTCTGTCTCACCTGCCTGCGACCACAGCTATCTGCCTGTAAATCATTTCCTCAGGAGGCTGGTGGAATGCCTGAGGCCCGGGTGGTGCAGCCCCTCTCACCACCCTGAAAATGTCCCCCACAAGCAATGGGAAGACAGCGTCACTCACCAACACGAAAAGAAGGGGGCTTGCACAGAGGCTGTGGGCACTGCCTTCGGGGTCAGCAGACCCAGTTTTGATGCCCAGCTTTACCAGCTTCCTACATTGGGCAACTTATCATCACTCTATGCCCTAGTTGCCTCTTGTATAGAGTGAGGGGGGTAAACAAGCCTTCCTCACAAGTTTGCTGTGGAGATCAAACGCTTTGTTCCTGGAAGGGCTTGCTGCCCCAGGGCTGATGCTCGCCAAAGCCGGCTAGCCCCTCATCAGTTGAGAGCAGTGATGTCTGAAGCCCATTCACAGCGACATGCCACCTCCTCCTTTATCTCTGAAACTGCACAGAACCTTCCATGGGCACTTTTATTCTCGCTGGAGGCACTAAGATGATGCAAGCCTCTGCCTTCTCCTCCTCCTACTTTTGGTACAAATGGTGAGAAATCAAAGGGAGACTTAGAGCTGGACCAAGGCAGCTGTGGTGAGGCGCGCGCAGAAGTCCTGGAGGAGGAAAGCTGAGAACCACTATCCATCAAGTCGCTGACCGCAGTTCCGTCTCCCGCCGGGGTTAAGTGACCCGATGCTCATCCTCAGACTCCCTGTCCCCCGCCGCTGAGCTAGCCAGACAGCAGGGAGCGGCTATGGATGCTGAGCCCCCCAACACCCCCAACTACAGCTCTGAGAGCCCTGAGCGTCCCCTCCCCAGGGGCTCCTGGCTCGCCCACCCCAACCCGCATTCTGTATCAGGAAATCAGGACCTCACGCAGCACTGGAGGTTTACAAGCCACGAGCTGCGTCCTTCTCCAAACACAGCCCCCTGGCTGGTTCCTCCCATCTGAAGAAATAAGGGAGCAAGAGGGCTCCGCTCTCCCAAAGGGACATTCTTGCCTCTGCCACCGTCCCTCCACGTTCCAGCGTGTCAGAAATGAGGATTCAGAGGCAAGCTCTGGAGCTTAAGTTACTGCTAGCACTTGATGGGAATAACTGTTACGTAAAAGCCAACACAGATGAATCGCCTGTAGGGAGTTGTCTGACTGCATGAGTTTTTACACATCTCTCAGCTAAATCAAAGATCCAAATGCTAAATCTCACACTCAGGAACATCAAGTGGATTTGTGACAGTCCCCGGAGGACTCGGTGTCCATAAACCAATGACTGAATTACACTGATCCTGGTATGCAGCTTCTCATCTGTGACTGATACAATATTGATAATATTCTTTATCTCACTTAACTCCTTCAGAGCCACACCGGAATGCCAGTCTTGGGTTACACCCTGATGCAGACAACGGCAGGTGTGAGGACCAGGGCGAGCCAGCTGACCTTTCGTTGATAAAGACCAGATGAGGGCTCGGATGGGCACTTGCTGAAATTTGGGTGGTGCTGGCATCATGCTGTTCATTTTGGAACTACCTGGAATGTCGTGACCACCACCACTGGGTTGCGACCTGCTGCAATCAGCAAGTTGCCGAGTGCGGCCATGCTGGGAGACTGTTGGTCTTGACTGGTGTATAAGACCTTGCAAATCACCAAATTAGCCAGGCCTCTTCTGCCCACCACGTGTTTATCGCGCTCCTCTTCTGCGCTGGTCCTGCGCCTGGACCTGTGAGGGGCGGGGGCACTGGGACCGGGAACAGGTTGTTCAGAGATGTCTGTGGAGGAAAGATGTGACATGACCCCACGTGGCCAGGCGTGGGAACGGTGGCCATGAAGGCGCCCCTGCCGACCACAGCTGCTCTCCGCTTGCCTGGCGCCCGGCTGAGGCCTTCGCCTGTGAGAGCGCCTCTCCCTACGCAGGCCACGTGCCGCTAGTATCGGAACTCCACTTCACAGATGAGAAGATGCAGCACAGAGGACTTAAGTAACTTTTCCCTCCAAGGTCACAGCAGACAGAGGACTCTGAGCCCAGAGAAGCCTGGCGCTACCACGCCAGTATTTCCCAAGTGCAGAGCGCCCTGGGGGCCCAGGTGGACATGCATAGGGCACGAAAACACATTTGTCCACAAAATGACTTTCTTTCTGCGTCTCTTTTGCTCCTTCTGGCTCAGTTGAGGAGAGCGTCTCTGTCCGGAGCGAGCCGAGCAAGGGGCGCGCAGGACCCTGGAGGCTCTGGGCTCTGGGCCAGGAGGCCAGCGGAGCCCCTCTAAACAGTTCCTGTCCAGTTTGGGGTCTCCGACACTTGACAGGCATGACATGTTGATGCCGTCCTGCTATCCTGAAAAGCCACTGCCTGTGTGCACTCCATGAGCCGAGGACTTTCCAAAGCATCTTTGTAGCCTGGGGGCTCCTTGGAGAAAAAGCAAGGTCACCGGTCTTGGGGGATGGGCCCCGCGGGGGTGGCGGAAGCAGGTTCTCAGCCATGCTGTTTTATGTTTTTATTTGGGGGGAAGGACTCCTGAACAACAACAACAAAATGAATCTGAAAGCGTATCCTTCATCTACCCCAATTCCTCAACGCACGCACGAGGAATCTGAGGCCTGGGGCAGCCATCGGTCCATTCTCGGTGCGTGCGGACAGTGAGCCGGGTCTCTGGGTTCCAGGTCCAGGGCTGTTCAACACACACAGTTTGAGGGCAAGGGGAGCCCTGCAGCCTGAGCAGCACCTCCGGCCCCGGCCCGGCCCCATGTTTGTTTCCTCGGGTACAGATTTGCTACAGCCCCTCCTTTGCCTGATGGAGTGGGAAGCTGTGATAGCCATTCAGGCACGCCAAGGAGGGAGAATTGAAAAGCAAAATGTTGGTGGCATGAAAAGCCTGCCCAACCTTCCACATACCCAGGCCTGGTTCTTGTCTCCTCCTGGGCGTTGTCAAGCCAAGCCCGTCCCAGCCCAGCAAAGGGAGGGGGCCACTGAAGTGCGTGAGCTAGGGCTCCCTGGCCAGCGCAGCCAGGTGGCATGTCCAGGTATGCTTTCCCTGCCTGGCGTCCACTGCCACTTTGCCCCATGAGCTCCGTCAGGGTGGGCTAGGTTACGCTGTGGTGATAAGCCAGCCCCAATCTCAAACACTTCAAGCAACAAATGCTCACTTGTCGGTCCAATTACCTGTCAATCTCAGGTCAGCAAGGGCGTTGCCGGCTTATCCTCACTCGGATCCCAGCTGGGGGAGCTGCCACCTTCTGGAACATGTCAGTCACCACGGCAAGGAAGAGAGTGCCGCAGTCTCACAGGGTGGTAAACGCTTCCACTCAGAGCCACCGCGCAGCTGTGCTGTCATTGCCAACGTGCGGCCTGCGGCCATGCCTCACATCAAGGGGTGAGGAGTGTAGTGTCACTGGTGTCTGGAAGGAGGAAAAGCAGACATATGAACGCACAGCTCTGGGGGCCCCCAGGGACTGTCCCACGAGTCATTAGTGTCCTGCTGCACTCCCCTTCACCATACGAGACTTGAGACTTCGCTATCAGGCTCGGGAGTTCCTCTTAGCCCAGAGGCATGTAACTGAAGATGAGAGAGGGCCTGGACAACACCCCTGCCCACCGCACCCAGGACACTGCACCCAGGACACAGCGGTGGGAGGGAGACCACAACCACAGTTCAGAAAGGGGCAAATGGGGCGGCCCAGCGGACACCTGTGCAGACTGAATCTTCACCACTGTGTGGGGGTGGTGCCCACCAGGTTTCTCCATATTTGCAAGTCGAAACCATGCAAATATTCCACATCTGCTCAAACTTCTGCCCACATAATTTCAGCGCCTGTGAGTGGCTCTTGCCTGCAACAGTGATTTCTGGGTTGTTCTCACATGACCTTCAATTGCCCTTGTTCCTTTTACGTTTAGAAGAACTGGGATTCTTCTGTAAGGAAGAGATGCACCTTCTTTCCCCTCTTACTTGTTTCTCCAGTTGCTTACGTACACCAACACGGATCTCAGATGTGCATTTCACTGGGTGAGAGCTCAGTGCTGTCGAGTTGCTCCAACTGCTCCAGCTCCGGACCTGGGGAGCGCTTCCAGGTTGGCCCTGAGCCCTTTCAACAGGCCCATTCTTCCCGAAGCAATTTCCTTCTGGCACTAAGATGCTTCAGGCTCATCTCACATGGTCCCTGCCCCAGCCGGAATCGATCACCTGGAAAGCAGCCCTGGCCCCTTCTACTGAAGAACGGTACTTAGAAGCCAAGCTCAGAGCACTGTGTGTGCCCACTGTTACTGAGGAGTCATTGCTTCTAGGCTATCTCAGAAAACAGAAGCTGGGAATACGTGACGCATTTACGTCTGTATCTATCTGTATATCCACGCATCCCCTGTGTTTCTGACCCAGCACGGCCAGGTTCATCTAGCCTTTCCCCTTTTCTTATTTATAACGTCTTTTTCTAACAGGAAGAAGTCAGGCTCTTAGTATCTAACATATACTCAATCCGTCAGCTCTTCTTTGCACATCAAGTAGTTTCAGCACGGTTAACCCACATCCCCCCCCCCCTCCGCCAAGAAACAATTTTACTGCCTAGAGTAGAGCATTCATGTACAGTTCTTTTTTTATCTTTACATTATCCAGCAAAAAATCAGTATTTTATAAAGTAACTTAGGTTTGCTTTTTTCTTTTCCATTTCCTTCAGTGTGCCTAGGTCATTTATCTGTAATACAGTCAGGTTCATTTGTAATAGTTTGTAGTCCATTTTTTATTTCACCCATATCTTGTTGCTGTTTAATTTACACTCCAGTGATATACAGTTCCATGGATTTTACCAAACAACTAATCAAGCATCCACCACCACAGTCATGATATATTTCATTCCCCACAAATTCTCTTGTGCAGGCTCTGTGGAGTCACTCCCTCCTCCAAGCTCTACGTCTGATGCTACCCCTAGTATTGCTTTTCCCAAAATACTGTAAGTGATGTCACACACTATGGGACCTCTGAATTCTGGCTTCTCCACTTGGCCAAATGTGTTTACGAGTCACCATGTTTTGTATTTTAGATAGTTTGTTCCTTTTTATCACCGAGTAGTGTCCCCTTGCATGGAAGTACCACAGCTTACTAATTCACCAGTCCAACAACACCTGTATTGTTTCCAGGTTGTGCTATTATAAACAAAGCTGCTATAAAAACGTGTGTAAAGATTTTAATGTCAACATCATTTGCCTAGGAGTGGGATTACTGGATATAGGTGACTTTACAAAAAACTGCCAAACTGCTTTCCAGTGTTGTAACATTTGGCAGTCCCATGGGCAATGCATTAAAGTACCAATCACTCTGCATCCATGGATACTGACATGGTCAGACTTTTTATTTTAGCCATTCTTATAGGAGTGTAGTGATATTTCATTGTAATTCAAATTGGCATTTCCCTAATGACTAGTGATGCTGGAGTCTTTATATATGTTTATTTCCTATCTATATATCTTCCTATTTAGACCTTTTGCTCATTTTAAAAATTGAATTGTTCGTTAGCTTGTAGTTAAATTTTAAAAGTTCGTTATATATGCTGGATGCAAACCCTTTGTCACAAATGTGACTGGCAGATACTTCCTCCGAGCCTGTGTGTGGCGCCTCCATTCTCTTAACAGTGTCTTCTCCAGAGCAACAGCTTTTAATTTTGATAAAGCCCAATTTGTCTTTCTTTTTATTGAATGGATCATGCTTGCAGTGTCATATCTAAAAATACAAGATCACAAAGATATTCTGAAATGTCTTCTTATAGGAGTTTATTTTTTTATTTTATAGTTGCATAGTTCACATTTAGGTCTATGATTCATTTTTATTTCTTTTTTTGGATAAAATATATGGTCTGGGTCAAGGTTCACCTCTTTGCATAGGTATGTCCAATTGTTTGAGCACAATTTCTCGAAAAGATTATCCTTTCTCCATTGAATTTCCTGTGTAACTTTGTCAAAGTCATTATGTGAATCTGTTTCTGGACTCTATCTATTGATCTATGTGACTATTATTTTACCAGTGCCATGTTTTTTTGATTACTGAGTTTTATAGTAAAAAGTATAGTAAATAGGTAGTGTATGCGAGTCTTCCAACTTTGTTCTTCTGTTCCAAATTATTTTGGCTCTCCATTCCTTTGCCTTTCCATAGACAGTTTAGAAACAACATGTCAATATCTACAAAAAGGCCTTCTAGAATTTTGAATAGGATTGTGGTCAATCTCTAGATAAATTTGAAGAGAATTAACATTTTCATATTGAATCTTTCTATCCATAATCATAGATATCTCTCCATTTATTTAGGCCTTTGTTGATTTCCTTCAGCAGCACTTTATAATTTTCAGCATACAGGTGCAATATAGATTTTGTTAGATTTATACCTAAGTATTTCATTTTTTGTACTGTGGTAAATGTACTATTTTGTAACTTTTTAATTCCAATTCTGCATTGCTGGTATACAGATATATGTCTGCTTTCTGCATCCTGCAACCTTGATAAATTCACTCATTTGTGCTAGAAGAAGGGACTGAATAAGACACAGTATGTTCTCTAACTACATGGAATAAAATTATAAATCAATAACAAGGAAATCTGGGAAACTCACAAATATGTGGATATTAAACAACACACTCCTATATAATCTGTGAGTCAAAGAAGAAATCAAAATGTAAATTATAAAATACTTTGAGATGAAGGAAAATAAAGATACAACACACCAAAACTTATGGGATGCAGCTAAAGCAATGCTAACAGGGAAATTTATAGCTGTAAATTCCTATCTTAAAAAAGTAGAAAGCTCTCAAATCAATAACTTAATCTTCTACTTTATAACACTGGAAAATTAGAGCAAACTAAACCTAAAGGAAAAGAATCAATAGAAAAAATAGAGTGAAAATTAATGAAATAGAGAACAGAAAAACAATAGAAAAAAATCACTGAAAACAAAAGCTATTTCTTTGAAAAGGTCAACAAAAATAACAAACCTTTAGCTATATTGACAATTTAAAAAGGGAGAAGACTCAAATTATTAGAATTAGAAATGAAAAAGGGCCACTACTCCTGACCTTACAGAAACAAAAAGAATTATAAAGGAATACTATGAACAGTGGTATGTCATTAATTATATAATTGAGATAAAATGGATAATGCTATGAAGACACAATCTATAAAAGTTGACTCAAGAATAAATAGACAATCTGATTTGACTTATAGCAAGTAGCAGTTGAATGGGTAGTTTAGAAACTCACAAAGAAAAGCTCAGGTCAAATTGGTTCCACTGCTGAATTCTACCAAACACTTAAAGAATGTTCTCTCCACTTAGAACAGTTCATCACAAATTTTTCCCAATAGTAGAATAGGAAAGAATACTTCCAAACTCATTTGACAAAACCAACATTATCCTGACGTCAAAATCAGACAAAGACATGACAAGGAATAAAACTACTGATCTCTTATGAATATGGATGCAAAAATCCTCAACAAAAATACTAGTAAACTAAATCCACCAACATATGAAAAGAATTATACACCATGGCCAAGTGGGATCTATGTCTGGAATGCAAGGTTGGTTTAACACCCAAACATCAATTAATGTAGTACACCATTTCACTAGAATAAAAAGAAAAAAATACATAATCATCTCAATCCATACAGAAAAAGCATTTGACAAAATCCAGTACCCTTGTGTGATAAAAACACTCAACAAACTAGAAACAGAAGGGAACTTCTTTAACCTGAAAAGACTATCTAAAAAAAAAATCCATAGCTAACATCATACCTAACTGTGAAAGACCAATAGTTTCCATCAAGAATCAGGAACAAAACATAGATATTTACTCTCACCATTTCTATTCAACATTGCATTAGAGGTTCTATCCAAGGCAACTCATCAAGAAAAAGAAATAAAAGGCATCCACATCAAGAAGGGAAAAGTAAAACTATCTAGTCACAGATGACATGATCTTGTACATAGATAATCCTAAGGAATCCACTAAAATCCTAATAAATAAACTAATAAATAAGCTCAGCAAGATGGCAGGATAAAGATCAATATACAGAAATTAACTGCATTTCTAAACACTTGCAATGAACAATTGCCAAGAGAAATTAAGTAAACAATTCAATTTTACAGCATCATCAAAAAGGAACAGAATCCTTAGGAATAACTTAACAAAAGAATTGCAAAATTTATACTCTGAAAACTACAAACTTTGTTGAAAAAAATTAAAGATCTAAACAAATGGGAAAACATGCCATTTTGATGGATTGAAAGACTAAATATTATTAAGATGGCAACACTCCTAACCTTGATCTATAGATTCAACACAACCCTTATTAGAATCTCATCTGGCCTCTTTATAGAAATCAACAAGTTAATTCTAAAATTCATATGAAACTGCAGGGGACCCAGAATAGCCAAAAATCTTGAAGAAGAACAAAGTTGGAGGACTCACACTTCCTAGTTATAAAATTTGCTTTCAAAAGTGACAGTAATCAAGACGTTGTGGTACTGGCTTCAGAACAGACACACATGGATCAGTGGGATAGACCTGAGAGTCCAGAAACAACCCCATGTGTCCACAGTCAATCAATTTTTATACAGATGCCGAGAACATTCAGTCTTGAAAGAACAGTCTTTCCAACAAATGGTGCTGGGGTAACTGAATATCCACATACAAAAGAACAAAATTGAACCCTTATCTCACATGAAATACAAAAATTAACTTGAAATAGATCAAAGACCTAAATATAAGAGATAAAACTCATAGGGGTAATTCTTTATGTCCTTGCATTTGGCAATGAATTCTTAGATATGACACCAAAAGCACAAGCAATGAAAGAGAAAACAGATAAACTAGACTTCTGACGAATTAAAAATGTTAGTGCCTCAAAGGATTTTATCAAGAACATGAAAAGACAACCCACAGAATAGGAAAAATATTTGCAAATCATATACCTGATTGCAATTGTATCCAGACTATATAAAGAACACTTACAATACAATAATAAAAAGACAACCAATTTAAAAATGGGCAAAGAATATGAATAGACATTTCTCCCAACACATACAAATGGCCAAGACGCACATGAAAAGATGCTCAGCATCAGGGAAATGCAAATCAAAAGCACAAAGATATAACTTCACACCCACTAGGATGGCTATGATCAAAAAGTCAGATATGAATGAATGTTGATGCAGCCACTATGGAAAACTGTATGGATGTTCATCAAAAAATTCAAAATAGTACTACTATACGATCCAGCAATCCCATTTCTGGGAATATATCTGAAGGAAAAATACCCCATTTGTCAAAGAGATACCTTCACCCCCATATTCAGAGCAGCTGCAATGAATTTTCACCAGCGCCATGAGTGCAGCAGTTTTGATGGGCTTCCCCCTGCTAACTAGGGCTTTTGTCCAAAGGAGAGAGAAGAGAATGGATGGGGTTTTGCTCCCCTCCTGCAGTATTACTTTTCCCTCCCCCAGGCCCGCATAAAAGAAGCTTTCGCAGTATTCTCCCCAATTTTCCTTGTGAGTATCTGCTGGGATTTGTGGAGAAAAATCTGGCAGGAGGACGCACACATGCGCCCAGTCTGCAGTGCCTACACACCCCACGTTGTCCCACCAGCCTCCACTCGCCTCCACCAGCTTGTCTGCTATCCCAGCTGAGCTCGTCTTGCCAGCCTCTGGCAGCTTCTGCCCAGGCAAGCGAACTCTACATCCCTCCTCTCCCTGATGGCTCCTGTCTCCCGAGATTCAGCCTTCATCCATCACCCCACAACCTCAGCTCTCTGAAGGGTTCAGGAGAGGACGCGAGCTTGTGGACGGTCCATCTCTTTTCTTACTACATGCTTTATCCTGTTCTCCGCATCTGCCCTTAAGTTTTATAATACAGAGGGTGCCAAAAAAAACGTATACACGTTTTAAACGAGGAAAAAACTGTATTAAAATTGGAATACAATGAATGACACTAGCATTCATTTGATTACCGCCATCTTTTGAGTGAACACCATACTGCACATTGCTACTTAATTCAATTTTGAAAAGTAATACGTAGATAACAGCTCTTAAAATGTATGCATTTTGGGGGGGCACCCCCCCCGGTATATACCTTGAAGCTACCAAGCTTTGGGGAGAGGGTGCCATCATAATTTTCTTTCCTTCAAAATTTTATCCAGCGGAAAGTCCAGGGGCCCCATACCCTGGACTGAGTTTTTACTCTGAACATTTTAGTCCATTCCGAGCTTTTACTGATGGGTATGACCGCTATCCTCTTCATGTCATATTTCTTTGAAGCTGAGTTGTAATCAGTCTTTGTTTCTGAAAGTGTGTCTCAGTTTTCTCTTTGACTGTTAGGGGCTGAGGAGGAGTTGCATCTTCCAGCCCGCACACCCGAGGTCCCTTTCATTCCTGCTTGCAAACCAGTCAGGTATCTTTAACGTCACTTTTTCCCGTTACCTTGCAGCCATCAGTAACCAATACACACGGTGAACATTTTGTCCTCCAAACTGTCCCCAGAGCTGTGAGTTTATTTCCTGCCCCCTAAGTTCCTTCAGTTGACAGTTTTGTCAAGTGTCTCCTCACGTCACATCACAGCTCGCCACCCTCCCAGCCTCGGACAGCGGCTCCCTCTCTGCTCACCACATCGTCTACGTTTTTGTTCAGGTAGGACCTGCTTTCTGATGCTGATCTGCACACCTTCAGGACGGCCTAGGTTGTGCTACATCAGTAAACCATCCCAGATAATTATGGCTGCCAACAACCAATGTCTGCTTCCCTTTCTATGTCCACCAAGGGCTGCTGGCTGCTACTGGCTGATGGTGTCCTCCCGAAATCCATAACTGGAAGCCTGCATCCCCACTGTGATGGTATTGGGGGGGTATTAGGTTTGGATGAGATTGTGGGGGTGAAGCCCCGTCATGGGATTGCTGCCGTTATAAGGGGATGAAGAGTCCTGACTCTCTCTTTCTCTGACATGTAAGAACACTAGGAAGGGGACCCTCAGCAGGCCTCAGCCCTGCAGGCGCCCTGACCTTGGACTTCCCAGCCTCTGGACGGTGAGACGTAAACGAGTGTTGTTGAAGCCACTCGGTCTGTGGAATTCTTGTCGCAGCAGCCCACCGTAACCGAGACACGGGCTGGGGTCCTGTTCGCACATCTGCTCACTCAGGGTCCCAGGCTTCAGGCGCATCCACACCCTAAAGTGACATGCACAACTTCCTCTCAGGTTTTACTGGCCACGGAAAAGCACACGGCACCTCTAATTTCAAGGAAGCACGTGACTGTCACCTCCGCTGCGGACAGCCACACACTTGGAGGACACTCAGGACCTTCCTGCCTCCTAACCGACTCTTATTACCCCTTTCCCACTCCCGGTTCAAGTGCCTGAGGCTTTATTCTACTCTTGCCGTCAGGGGCAAGTCTGTAGCCGGATGAGGCCAATCCGAACAGACTCCCCTGAGCTCAGCGACAGGCTCAGCGACGGGTCCATGCCCGGCCCGATCCATGAGACTTGCTTCAGCATCTGCCTTGGAAGGCTGCTCACAGAGCGTCCCTTTCTGACGCACCCGGAAGTGTGAGCTGCGAGCCTGGAAGGTGAGGGGCAGAGAGCCGTCCTGCGGACGTCACCATCGTGGCTGAAAAGCAGACATGGAGGGAGAGGTGGAGTGAGAGACCTTGAAGGAGAAAGAGGGACAGGGAGGTGAGAGAGCTGTCGTAAGAGGAGAGCCGAGAGGGGAGGGCTCTGGGTTCAGCTGTCCCGGAGCCACCCTGGGCCTTGTCACTGAGAGTCAGTGAATCCCTTTTTGGCTTCAAGTCAATGTTGTCACTTACAACTGCTAGAGTGTCAGACAACACGCTGCCCCCATGCCAGGTGGCCATTCAGTGCTTGTCCCTGGAAGGCCCGATGCAAGGAGGACTTCGTCTAACTCAGGAGGCTCTCTTGGCAGGAGGAGAAAAGAAAGCAACACTCACTGTGAAGAGTGGGCCAAAGACACGTGTGATGGATATGCAAGCCGCACCTTAGGCCAGCAGGTTTAAAAGGCACCCAATCAATAGAAAGTCATTAAAAATCAATCCCGTGACAGTGGACGCTCCGCTTTGCCTGCCCTCACTCACCACTTCCAGCCTCTAATGCCTGAATCATTTCCCATTGATATGCGTAGCATATGCCAATTTAAATTTATTGAAGCACTTCACATTTTTAAGTGCTTAAATTTGGAAAAGATGAGCTTTATGGGGCCAGCACAGTGTGGAATGATCAGAAATGTTAAGAATGTGTTGCACTTTTTGTCATTTACAAAAGGTTAAAGAGTTGGGTTTATGAAATTCAAAATGATTTACAATCCTAAGAATTGCTGTATCTGGTGGCAGTGTTTGAATTTGGGAACGCGTGGGAAACCCGTCTACGTTCCAGCTCACCCACAGCGACCCTCCATGTTCCCAGAAACTGCGCCTCGCCACCGGGGCAGTCGCTCACCAGGTAATTCAAAAATGAATACTTTGCTCATTTTTAATTTGTTATTTAATTTCCAAGCAACTTGGGCTTCAGACAAGCATGATACATAATGATTTCAAATATTAAGCAAAACTCATATTCTTGAAAGAATTCCACTCTCTCAAATTAAAACCCATTTAAGAATTTGAAGTGGTTTTAATTGGTCTTCTCTCCAGACTGGAAAAAAATCTTACTTCACTTTTAAAAACATTAATTTTTTGTTTTGCCCTGCTTATTAAAGACGCATGTGTGAAGTTCCTACAATCAGCACTGTGATTTCAGGCGTCGAGTCCTGTCTCGTATGGTAAATCCTGAGAAGCCCGCGGGACCCCACATCACCTGCTGCTCCCAACACTAAGTACCAGGAAGAGTAAAACCAACTGCAGCCAGTCCCTGCTGCAGGAGGACCCTGCAGACCTTCCGGGAGGCAGTGCCTTGGCGTCGGGGCCCTGGGTTCAGCATCCCTTGGACCAGCGCTCTGTGCACTGGACTCGGGTACGCCTGTCGTACTTAATCCCCAGGCTAGCCTGTGCCTCACCGTATTTACCACTGGTGCCAGGGTCTAAATTGGCTCACCTTGCCCTTAAAAAATACGTGCACTGTAAAATAGATGAACATTTCATAATTATAAATCACTAGTTTAAAAAGCTCGCATTTGACGAGGGTGATCAAAAGTGAAACACACAGGAAATTAGGACGTATAAATCTAAACGCAGAGATGTATCAAACGCGAGGCGAGTGTCAATCCCTGGACCTTCCCGGGCCTGGGCCATTTCTGCCTCCACTCTAGACGCCAGGCCAGTGCTGGAGGCCACGCCCTGCCCGTCTGTCCTCAGCACCTCCCAGGCGGGCAGCCCTGTGCTCTGTCCCTTCAGGTCAGCGCAGTGTCTCTTCCTGCCACACCCCACACCGTCAGGATGTGGCAGACACCTGCCCTGCTCCTCTCTGGGCATAGAAGGCCTGGCGACTGGCTGCTTCCCCAGCCCCGTGGCTCGTGTGGGACTTAGAGAGCCACCAGTTCCTCACCACTTGCTGCTTCCACCGAGAGGCATGAATCTGGGGCAGAAACGGGAAAAAATAACTTTGATCCAGTGAGGCACTTCATCAAGAAATTCCGCAAGAAATGGGTTGTTACCTGCAGATAACAACTGGTTTGTTAGCTAATGGCTGGGGGCATCGCCAAGGCCAGTTATAGCTCCAGCTGTCCAGTCATTAACTGTAGTAAAGACTGATTTTGAGGAGGTTATTGCGGTGATAAAATATCCTCAAAAGATTATATCAGCAATAGTGTATGGGAAAAAAAAAGTCTTAGTGGCTATAGTATGACTGAATGGCTGCATTTGAAAAATTGGCCGCTCCCTGGCGGTTCATAACCGATTTTCCACCAGTCAAAAGCAAGTTGTGCTCTGTTAGGTTTATTGTACAAGGCAATAAAAATATTGGCCAGGTTAAATTGTCAGCGCGTTATGGCATTAACCATTCTTTTACTGTGTTTAATTTAAGCGTTACGATGATTCATTATGGAAGAACGTGTCCCATGCAAATGAACAGACACTGAGTGTCAAAAATACACAGCATGGGTTTTTTTTAAACCAAAATTAATTTTTATTTGACGGCTTCTGTAGGTGGAAGGATATCTAAAATGTGGCAAAAAATGGACGTACACTTTTTAAAAATTACTACGGCATTCTGAGAGATTAAATCGTGACCGTGTGGTTTCCAGCTCATCTGCTCATGTGGAGCTCAGCAGACACTTTCTGCAGGAACATGGCCTCAGGGTCCCAGTGCCAGGTAAGTGCCCGCCTCACAGCCCCAGTCCTATAGTTCACTCAGGGCCTTCAGCACACCTGGCTCCTAGTGACACTCGAAGCCAATGTAGTGGTTCCTGAAAAAGCCACACTGCAGAGCTGGTGGGGACACTTTTAAGAACATATGTGGCCTCCCAGGAAGGGCCATGTGACAGTCCAGGTAACAAGTGACCAGGATTCCACCTGTCCCTAAGAGGTCCGCCAGAACATCCTGTGATCAAGGCTTTGCTCTGTGCACTGAGAGGTGTGGCTGCTTGGGCAAACATGCTTGTCAGGGGGTCATGTTCCCCAAGTTCATTAATGCCTCTGGCCAACCATTCCGTGTATAAATCAAGGATGTAGGTGACACAGCCCAAGGGAACACACAGCAGGAAATTTGCACAGCATCTGACAGACTAGGAGGGTAAATTTCACAATCCCGTCACTCGCCACAACAACCTATCTGTGCCCTTCTTGTGTCAGGGCAGCCAATGGCCCTGTCGTCCACTGTCCCTGCCCTCCAAGATGCCAGGGTGCCCTAATTCCAGGCTCCATCTACTCAGTTCCCTCCATGCCTCTGAACAACCAGAGAGGTGAAACTCCTGCTGGGGTCACATCACAGGGCCATGTCCCTCCCTCCACACACACTCACCCAAACCCCCTCCCCTGGATTCCTGTCCCCTGTTGGGGGCCTGGCAGCCCAGCCCCCAAGGCTTCTTGGGGCCTGGTGTCTGACACGGGGGAGGTACCGGGGGCTTCCTTTGAGTCTTTCAGGGAGACCCTCAGAAACCGCCAACAAATCCAGCTAGGGAGTGGGGGAGGGGGCCTCTGAGGCAGTGCTGGGTCGAAGGCCAGCCAGGAGTCAGGACACTGGGGTTCTTGTCCCAGGTCGGGGGTGGAGGGGCGTGTAGGAAATGGGCTCAAGCCAGGCAGGTTTCACAGGAGCCAGGGAAGGTGAGGGGATGGTAGGGAGGGTGCATGAGGGCCAGAGGAGACGGAGATGGTGAGATGAGGGGGCTGGGGTGGGGCCCAGGGAAGAGGGGAAGGTGGGACCCTGACTGCCGTGGTGGGGAAGGGGATGGAGGTCACACATGGGGGAAGCCCTAGGAATGAGATGGGATGGGTCTCCTGTGTGTATGTGTCTCCGTGTGTGTACACTTATGTGCATCTATGTAAACATGTCTACATGTGCGTATCCACCAAGTGTGTGTCTTCATTTGTGCACACCTGGTGGGAACATTCTCATGTGTGCACACGTCCCTGCAGAAAGGGCATTTGGGGAAGACTGGTTGGGGTGTGGGAAGATGCCTAAGCCAGACATCCCAGTGCTGGTCTGGGGTCTCTCCTGGCTCCTGCCCCCCATACCCCCGACCACACT
>NW_017731354.1:1849129-1861629 GCF_001890085.2 Hipposideros armiger
GAAATCCTCCTGGGACCTCCACCTTTGAGCTCCCAGGGACATTCAAGGTGCTCCCCAACCCCAGCAGCTCTGAGCACAGAGCCTGGCAGGTGACTGGAGCAGTGTGTTTGCAGGAGTCTTTTGTCTCCATTTCGGTGTAGCCATTCGAGCTCAGGGCTGCAGCATAAACAAAGTGAGTCAACAATAAGCAAACACTTGTCCTGCTTGGCTCAGCCCTGTCCCACCTAGTGCCTGGTGGGCAGGGGCCCTCTGGCCATCTCTTCCCCCAACAGGGTCCAGCTCACAGAGGCCCAGCCTCAAGCCAGCCTCAAGGAGCATCTGTGGATGGAAAGGGTCCAGGCAGTGGTCTGACCTGCCCAGGGAGGGCAGCAGTTGCCCCACACGTCACCCACAGGCAGGGCCAGCTCCTATAGCAGCCCTGGGAGGGGCCCCTTCTGCTGGGGAGGCCACACCACTGGGCTGTCTGGCCTCCACCAGCCCACAGAGAAAGAGAAAGAGCATGGTCCTCAGCCTAGCACCCAGAAGCATCTGCAAAGCACCCATTGCTCCTGTCTGCTTTAATCCCCCCACATACGTTATTCTGTATCAAGGATTAATTTTATCATTGTATTTTCTAAAACTATATTGCAACACGTTGTGTTATATCCTTATGCATTTTGCAAGTGTAATACAAAAAATGATGAAATGATATATAATTCTTATTTATTTTTATTACGAGCCAACTCAATGTTGTACTTGGGAGAGCACAGCCCCCGACAAGTCAATAGAATGTATTTCAGCACAGTGGTTTAGCACGATTTACTTTGGGAATATGTCACCCACAAACATAACTATTTTTCTGCTCACAGAGAGAGGTGAGGGTTGAAGCTATGTTCTTAAATTAAAACCCATCCAATTTCAGACTTAACAAAGCACCATTTCCCCCAGATCTTTCAGCAGCAAGCCTGTGAGTACTTTCAGCGTCTTGGCGAAGCCCACCCAGTCCCCATTCTACTTTGTTCTCAAAGCTGGCGTTCGACTAATTCTGTACTCCAATAATTGCTAAATCAAAAGAATTTATTATCCCTGAAACTTTAAATGGGAAGGAAATAAGGGGAGAAGGTTAGCACTGAACCTTAATAATGATAAAATTCAACCACGGTCAGCGGCTTGCAAACCCATAATCCTAGGCCAGGAGAACATGGGCATGGGGGGCGGGGTGCCGTTCTGAACCAAGGCAGCCATGTTGCCCTTCCTTTTGGCAAAACAAAGAGCCGATGCAGGCTCATTGCTGGGAAAGGGAAAAGACCCGCTCAGTTCTTTTCTGTTACCTGCTTAAATTAAGCCTAATTCCTCTTATTTTGCTGGAATTAATTTGGCTTAATTCTCTCTCCCCTTGTTAGAGGCCTCTTGCCATATTCTGGGATTTTGTTCAAATCACCCCGACATAGAAA
Source organism: Hipposideros armiger (assembly GCF_001890085.2). Taxonomy (NCBI): domain Eukaryota; kingdom Metazoa; phylum Chordata; class Mammalia; order Chiroptera; family Hipposideridae; genus Hipposideros; species Hipposideros armiger. The sequence continues at coordinate 1,850,563 of NW_017731354.1, forward strand.
GAAAGAGGCGAGAGCGCCAGAGGGGAGGGGCGATGGCGAGAGGCAAGAAGCAGGAGGGTAAGAACAGATCAATTAAATAACGCTGCTGTCAGAAATGAGAAAGGCACATCTTTCGGTTTGGAGCGCACATGCTGCTCTGGATTTGGACCCAGCCAGCGAGCCCTGGGCAGAGCCAAGCAGGTCCAGCTCCATCCCTGCCAGCAGAGGCGCTTACAGGAAACACTGCCTGTAAAAACTACTACTTTTATTTTCTTTCCTGTCTCCAATTATAATTCCGGTAACAAAGAATATGGGAGAAGAAACTGGATGTGTGGCCTACATGTAAAGAACGGGGCATAGCCCTGCTGGGGACACTGTCCCCTCTCAGAGACTGCCGGAGGGAAGGCCCAGAACTCCACAACCAATTCAACAAGTGGTAGTGAATCTTACTGACTGCAAGGTCAGGCAGGCCCCAGAGGAGGGACAGCACTGCAAACCACCCCTGACCCATGCTCGTACCGGCCGTGGACAATAGCCCTCTCTGGAGCCAGCAGGGGCCCCAGTCATCCCTCCTGTTCTGAGCCTGCCAGATTCAAAGACTGCGTCCCCCATGCTTAGCCACGCCTCCCACACTTGACCACGCCTCCCACACTTGGCCACGCCTTCCACACTTGACCACGCCTTCCACACTTGACCACGCCTCCCACACTTGACCACGCCTCCCACACTTGACCGCGCCTCCCACACTTGACCGCACCTCCCACACTTGACCACGCCTTCCACACTTGACCACGCCTTCCACACTTGACCACACCTCCCATACTTGACCACGCCTTCCACTCAGCCCCACCCCTCAAAGCTCTACCCCTGCTGCCCTTGTAGACCCTTCTCTCCTTGGCCCCCTTGCTCCACCCCCGGATGCCTCCTGGTCCTCTCTCCACCTCCACTCTTTCCAGCTCCACCCACCTAGACACCTCTTCAAACCTAAGTCAGATGGGTGGGTGCCTGTCCGACTCCTTTCACAGGTCTCGGCCTGAAGCACCAGGCCTCCTCTCCGCGGCGCTGGCCGTGGCCCTGCCCACCTTGTCCCTCATGTCAGCCAGGCCCACTCTCCTGCAAGGGCCTCTGCTCACCGCCACCCGCACGGCCCCTCACGTCCTCAGGACACCCCTCTCCCGCGGCCTCAGAAGGCTCCACGCACCGCTCCCTTAGGAGACGTAAAACCGTGCTGACCGCCTTTACTTGCAGGATTAGCTAGTATTTCTTTTTCCCTCCGGAGGCTGGAGTACAAGGGTTACATTTACTCTTAGCTCGTGATTTTATCCCAGAGCCTAGAGCAGCGCCTGGCAGAAAAGGGAGTGACTGGGGAGGCCCGAGATGGTGGAGGAGAAGGAGGCCGCGGAGCTCGGCCCCTCCCACCCGCAAACTCAAGAACACGCGCGCACAGGGAGCAACTCTCCTGCAGACGACCCAGCGCTGAACGAACAGCTTCTGACAACAAACACGGAGGAGACGAGAGGGCTGGGAAGCCGAGGGAGCTGCGGGCGCTCTCCAGGCCAAGTCCCCTCCACCTCCACCTCCACCCCCATCCCCACCCCCACCCCCACAGGGCGGGAGCCCAACCGGGGCGCCGGCCTACCTGCAGGCCGTGTCCACAGCTGCACCGCCCGGAGCCTGGGCCTCCGGACAAAGGGAGCGGGCACAGCACGGCGTCACCACACACTCCCGGCCTCACTGCGGAGAGCGGCTCTGGGCTTCAGGCTGGGGCCCCAGGTGCCCAAGTGCCTGCTGGGGCCCAGGTGTTAGAAGTGCCTGCTCGGGCCCAGGTGTGGGTAGTGCCTGCTCAGGCCCAGGTGTTAGAAGTGCCTGCTCAGGCCCAGGTGTGAGTAGCGCCTGCTCGGGCCCAGGTGTGAGTAGCGCCTGCTCCGGCCCAGGTGTGAGTAGCGCTTGCTCAGGCCCAGGTGTGGGTAGTGCCTGCTTGTGTTGGGAGCCGGGAAGGACTGCCTATGTCAGGCACCAGAAGTGCCTGCTGTGGCCCAGGTGCCTGGAATTCTCCAGGGTCAGAGGGACCAGTCAGCTCCATTGTCTGTGTCCCCCTCCACCCCCATAGGGTGGGGATCAGGGGCTCTGGCCTACCTGCAGGATCACCTCAATGTGTTCACAGCTACATTACCTGAAGCCATTTGCCTCTGAACAAAGGGAGCAAACAGAATCAACAGGGCATCACCACACCCACCTGGCCTCCCCACCAGGAAGTGGTTGGGCTTGGTAGGCCAGTGCTCCAGACACCTTAGGCACCTGCTTGGCGCCTACAAGCCTGCCCAAACCACCAGCACACGCAGCCTGCACAGGGCTGCCCAAACCACCCAGCACACACAGCCTGCACAGGGCTGCTTCTATATAAGCCCACTTTTCCAAGGCTGGAAGAGACAGCTATTTTGTCTAATTCATATAAACAAATATATAAAGTCAAAAAAAGTGAAAAGACAATATGTCTCAAATGAAGGAACAAGAAAAATCCCTTGGGGGTGGGGGGTTGAGGGGACCTAAGCAAACAGAAATAAGTAACCTGCTTGATAAAGAATCCAAAGAACCAGTCATAAGGATCCTCAACCAAACTTGAGAGTGGAATAGAGGAACTTGGGAGAACTTTAACAAAGAGTTAGAAAGTAAGAAAACAAGAAAAAAACAAGCAGACCTGAAGAATACAATAGCTGAAATGAAAAACACATTAGAAGGAATCAACAGCAGATTGGCTAACACAGAAGAATGGATTAGCAACCTGGAAGACAGACTAGTGGAAATCAGCCAATCAGAACAGCAAAAAATAATTTTTTTTATTTTAAAAAAATTATTTTCTTTAGATCAAACACAAACAGAAACATTTTTTAAAAAATAATTTTAAAAAAGGATAGTTTAAGGGGCCTCTGGGATAACATCAAGTGCCCAGACATTCACATTATAAAGATTCTAAAAGGATACCAAAAGAGAGAAAGGAACAGAAACTTTATTTAAAGAAATAAAGGCTGAAAACTTTCCTAACCTGATAAAGGAAACAGACATCCAGGTCCAGGAAGCATGAAGAGTTTCAAACAAGATGAATCCAAAGAGACCCACACCAAGACATATTGTAGTTAAAATGGCCAAAGTTAAAGAGCCAGTCTTAAAGGAGGCAAGAGGAAAATGGTTTACATACAAAGAAAACCCTATAAGACAATCAGCCGATTTCTTATCAGCAACTTTACAGCCCGAAGGGTATGACAGGACATTTAAAGTGCTGAAAGGAAGGACCCTACAACCTAGCATATTGTACCCAGCAAGGTGGTCATTCAGAATTGAAGGAGAGAGAAATAGTTTCCCGGATGAGCATAAAGGACTTCATCACCATTAGGCCAGCTTACAAGAAACGTTAAAGGGTCTTCTTTAACTAGAAGAGGAAAGGCCATTACCAGAAATAAGAAAATATGAGGGAAAAAAACTTCACCAGTAAAGCCAAATATTCAATAAATACAGCAAACCAGACCTTTAAAAAGCTACTACAAAGAGTATCAAACTCAAACTACAATAAGTAGTTGAGAGATGCACAAAACAAAAAGATCCAAAACAGGACATTGATGACATAAAGCATGGAGGGGGAGTAAAAATATAGTCCTTATACATTATATTTGAACTTAAATGTCTATCAGCTTAAAATAGAATGCTATAGATAAAGAATGATACACATAAACCACATGGTAACCGCAAACCAAAAATCTACAAGATATAAAAAGAACAAAGAGAAAGGAGTCAAAATAAAACACTAAAGAAGAAAGCAAACCACAAGGAAAGAGCTTAAGAGAAAAAGAAATGACCAAAGGACAACTATAAAAACAACCTAAAAACAATTAACAAAATGGCAATAAGTACATGCTGATCAATAATTACTTTAAATGTAAATAAATTAAATCCTCCAATAAAAAGACAGTGTGGCTGAATAGTTTTAAAAACATGACCTATATATATGCTGCTTACAAGAGACTTACTGCAAATCGAAAGACACACAGAGACTGCAAGTAAAAGGATGGGAAAACGATATTCCATGCAAGCAGACATGAAAATAAAGCTGAGGTTGCAATATTTATATCAGACAAAATGACTTTACAACAACAACAAAAAGACAAAGAAGGACATTACATGATTGTAAAGGAGTCAATCCAAGAAGAAGATATAACGACTATAAATATCTACACACCCAACATAGGAGCACCTAATATATAAAGCAATTGTTCATGGACATAAAGGGAGAAATCTACAATAATACAATAATAGTAGGGGATCTTAATACCCCACTCACATCAATAGATGGATATCCAGGAAGAAAGTTAATAATGAAATAATGGCCTTGAATGTCACATTAGAGGAGATCAATTTAATAGACATTTATAAATTATTTCACCCAAAAACTGAAGAATACACATATTTCTCAAGTGCACATGGACTGTTCCCCAGGATAGATCACATGGAAGGCTACAAAGAAAGCCTCAATAAATTCAAGAAGATTGAAATTATATCAAGAATCTCCTCCAACCACAATGGCATGAAACTAGAAATGAACTTGACAAAGAAAACTGGAAAACACAAATATGGATAGACTAAACAACATGTGAATAAACAACTAATGGATCAAAGAGAAACCAAAAATCAAAAACTATCTTGAAACAAATGAACATGAAAACACAACTTTTTAAAATTTATGGGATGCAGCAAAAGCAGTTCTAAGAGGGAGGTTCCTAGCTATGCCAGCCTACCTCAAAACACAAGAAAAATCCCAAGTAAACAATCTAACTCTACACCTAAAGGAACTAGACAAAGAAGAACAAACAAAACTCAAAGTAAACAGAGGAAGGAAGTAGTTAAGATCAGAGCAGAAATAAATGAAACAGAATTTTTTTTAAATAGAAAAGATTAATAAAACTAAGAGCTAATTCTTTGAAAAGGTAAATAAAATAAATAAACCTTTAGCCAAACTTATCAAGAAAAAAGAGAGAGAGAGCCCAAATAAATAAAATCATAAATGAAAGGGAAGCAGTAATATCCAGCACCACAGAAATACAAAGAATCATTAAAAAATACTATGAACAATTATATGCCAACAATTCAACAACCTAAAAGAAACAGATAAATTTCTAGAAATATTTAGCCTTCCAAGAATGAACCAGGAAGAAATACAAAACCTAAACAGACCAATTACTAGCAATGAAATTGAAGCAATAATCAAAAAACTCCCAACAAATAAAAATCTAGGACCAGGCAGCTTCACAGGTGAGTTCTACCAAACATTCAAAGAAAAATTAATACCTATTCTTCTTGAACTATTTCAAAAATCTGAAAAGGAAGGAACGCTTCCAAACTCATTTTATGAAGCCAACATTACTCTGATACCCAAACCAGATGAAGACATTACAAGAAGGAGAAGGAGAAGGAAATAACAGGTCGATATCCTTGATGATCATAGATGCAAACATTCTCAACAAAATATCGGCAAACTGGATTCAACGATACATTTAAAGGATTATACACCAAGACAAAGTGGGATTCATCCGAGGGGTCCAAGGCTGGTTCAACATACCGTATGATTTCACTTAGATATGGAATCTAAAAAAACCCAAAATAAATGAATACACAAAGTAAAGCAGAAACAAACCCATAGATACAGAACAAACTGATGGTTGCCAAAGGAGAGAGTGTGAGGGGATGGGAATTTAAGAAAAGAAAAAAGAAAGAGGAGTTGCTCTGCAAAGCTAATTTTAATGTCTATTAGCAAACTAAAATTGCAGAATAGGAAAAAAATTTAAGATAGATAATCAACAAAAGTCAGATATTGGGTTAATAATACCTTCAATATATAAAGAGCCCTTACAAATGGATTTTTAAAATAAAAGAGGACTCTGAGCGATGAACAGGCTGAGAATGACTTGGTGACATAGGTCAGACCCCAGCTCCCGGGAAAGCCCACCCAACCGCAGACTCCATCTCCATGAGCCACTTCCCCACTCACTCCTCCCAGGAGCCTGGCCCCTCCTCTGTGCCCAGCGCTCTCAAGGCCCCTCCCTCGGGCCAGGCCACCTGGAAAGAGCTCAGTAATATCCATCCTGACGTGCTGGAAAAGCAGGTACAAGGAAAGCAGCTCCCCAGGTGGCACCCGGTCCCCAGGGACAAACACAAGGGACTCCGAAGCCACCTGTCCATCTGTTTGGCCATCTATCTCCAAGCACACGAGGCTGAGTGACAGGATCTGGGAGAGAATGACAACAAAGAGGAGTCACAATCAGAAGAAGAGCTGTGGGCACATGGCCAGACCGCGTCCTCGGATGGGGCTCGCTTGCTTCCGGTGCCCCGTGCACAACCAGCTGCAATTCCTTTTTTAAGTACCGTTGCTGCCGACCTCTTGACAGGAAGGATTTGTATTTTCAATGAGAAATCTGCATCTTGACTCCATGATGAGACTCGATTTTCTGTTTGGTTGTTCTCCTCAGACAAACCAATTCTTCTGGGGGCCTGTAAATTTGCTCAAGATCAAAGACAGGGCCACAAGTACCCAGAGGCTGGACAGCCCAGGGGCATTAATGCTCAGTGACTGAGGAAAGGAGGTGCCGTCTGTCTGTCATCCCCGCACTTGAGAAGGAGGCCTCACAGAGAAGCCATTCCTGACCTACCGCACGTGTCCGTTCTGCCCAAGGAGTGACTGGTAAGGGTGAACAGCAGTGGGGGCCTGGGGGTGAGGCAGCTAAGCACAGACCCCAGGGACCAAGCGATCTTTGCTCTCATAGGGGCAGTGATTGAAATAAATAGTCATTAAAAAAAAATGGAAGCTGGATGGATGGGCGGATGACTGGAGTGGGGAGAGATGGATGGATGAATGAATTAACAGATGGGTGATGCATAGCTATTGCATGTAACACAAAAGAATATTTTACTTTTGTGGTCACAAGGATAATATTAAAGAAGGAGGAAAGGAGAAAGGCGGGAGGAAGGGAAAAGTGACTGCCCTGGTGCAAATGACCCTGGCCAGTGTAGCTGGCAATATAGTAAGTAAATGCAGACCCATTCTGGGGACGGTGGCCATGTCACATGCTCTGGGTGGAAAACAAATCGTAACCACAACCAGACATGCAGAGACGGAACCCCAGGTTTGTCCCTGGTGTGTGGGGAGCACAGAGGACTGGAGTCCTGGCCTATAGAAGGTGAGAGGTCTCGCCTAGGGCCACAGTGCCCACGGGCAGCTCCTCGGGGCCAAGCAACTGGCCACTTGCTACCTGGGGAACCTTGTGGACAATTGCTGCAGACCTTTGGAGTTTCAGCTTCCTACCCTGTGAACAGGAGTGTGATGTTGGTTTCACAGCATGCCCAGGTGTGTGGTTAAGCACGATTCCCAGAGGTCTCTGTGAGGGTGTCTGCCATCAGCATTTCAATGGGTGAACTGCTCAAAGCAGATGGCCCTCCCCTTGGCAGGTGGGCATCATCTGTTGTGTTTTGAGTAGAACAAAAATGTGGAAGAAGAGAGATCGGCTCTCTGCCTGGCCACTTGAACTGGGACATTGGTTGTTTCTTGCCTTTGAACTAACACTTAGCCCATCAGCTCTGTGGTTGTCAGGCCTTGGGACTCGGACTGGAACTACACCACCGGCTCTGCTGGGCCTCCAGCTAGCAGGCGGCATCATGGGACTGCTCAGCCTCCATAATCATGTGAGCCAAACCAGTCTGTCTGTCTGTCTATCTATCTATCTGTCTATCTATCTATCTATCTATCTATCTATCTATCTATCTATCATCTATCTATCTATCAACTACCTATCTATCATCTATCTATCTATCATCTATCTATCATCTATCTATCTATCTATCTATCATCTATCTACCTATCATCATCTCCTATTGGTTCTGTTTCTCTGGAACCCTGGCCCGTACTTGGAGTTAATAACCCTACTCCCCGGCCCTGAGGGCAGCGTTCCAGCACCGGGCTCACAGTGGGTGTAGTTAATAGTCAGGATGACAAAGGAAAACCGGGAGAAACAGGGAAAGGGACAGGGGTTCGCTGTGCAGGGAGATCCTGGAGGTGTGCACATGGACACGGGGACGTGTTTCAGGGACACCTTGCTCCGTGTCGTCCCCCTGGCATTGTGACCTATGAAGGCAGGAGCCCGGTTACCACTCACCTGGAAAGCAGGGCCTTCCCCACCCGTTCCCCTGAACCATGGCTCCCAAATCCCACTTGCAAATGACTTTCCTTTTCCTTGCAGAAAGAAAACAATTGATGAAGCGTGAACTCCTTGCATAATTAAATGATAGTTATTTCTGCTCACTTTGGCTCTTCCAAAAGAAGAGGGACTTGGTGGGCTGGGAGTGAGCTGTCACCACTCACCTGGGTAGGGTGCCTCCAGCTGGTGGCTCCGGAGGCCCTGCCTCCCGGCCCTGACCCCCAGGGCCTGCCGGCTGCAAGGACGGAGGCCGGTGGACACAGGAGACTTCAGGGGCTGCTCTCTCTGGCCTCGTCCTCAGGATATGTCATTGAGTCACCAAGTCTCCACCAAGGCAGTGACAGCACCAATAGGGGGACTAAGCCCACAGGTGGGAGATGAGTCAGGTCAAGTTTATACCAGGAGAGCTCAGTGTGGGGAAGAAAGATGTGCTCGGGAAAACAGAGCCAGCCGTGGGGGGTTTCCAGAGACCACCAAAAAGGTGGATCTGGGCTCCAGTCCCGACTTCGGGCAAGGCCCTGAGGAATTCCTCAAACCTCTCTGGGCCTAGGTGTCCTCACTTGTAAACAAGGGGGAGGGGAAGGTGACCCTTTGCCCCGATGGCCTCCAAGCCCTCAAGCTCTTCCAGAGACAGGCAGCGGGGGCCAAGCCAGTGTCTGAATGGCCGTGAGGCAGGAACACCCGGTAGGGGCTTGGCCTGGCTTTTCCAGAAAAGGAATCGCCCCCGTTTCCACACAGGCCCCTGGAGGCCCCCAAACCTCTGGGGTCCAGCAGGGGTAATATCTTCCCTATATTCAATGGGGATCTGAGTGAAAAGGAGCTGGGAAGCTTCTGGACTGTGTGGAGATGGGGGTGTCAGGCTTTGGGCACTGTTTGTGGGGAGACAGATGCCACAGGCACACAGGAGGGGGATGTGGGGCTCAGACAAACATCGTCCAGTCTGTGGCTACCCAGGGCAACAGAAGACCGCAGCTGGACCCACAGTACCTCCCTCACTGGTGCCCCCGCAGACCCAACTCTCTCACCCAGCCCTGATCCAGAAGACGGGGCTGAGGTGGGGAGGGGTCAAAGAGGTTTGTCCAAGGTCAACTCTAAGATCCGTGCTTAGCTATGGTCGCTGCTGTTAGTTCACCCAGTAGGAAGTCACCCCACAATCTCAGTCCTGGGTTTAGCCAAGCCTGACCCCTATCCCCACCTTACTGTCTACCAGTATGGGGACATGGAGCATAGAAATGGCCGGTGTTTTCTTCTTTTTTCTTCATTCTGCTTCACTTGGGTTTCTGTCACTTACAACCAAAAGGGTCTGATGAACTGCACTGCCACACATCTGTCCGATCCCAGGCAGGGGGGTGAAGGGGCACAGGAGGAGGGTGAGGGGGGCCTGGGCAGACCCGCCCTGTCGACTACTTAGACCCCCAGCTGTGGCTGGGCAGACACAGGCCTCCCTCCCAAAGCACACAGGTGTGGCCCTCACAGGTGTGGCCCCGGTGCCCCTGCTCCCTGCCCCACTGCAGGGAGGCAAGGAAAGAAGGTTTGCGTGGGGAGAAGAGGGTTGGAGGTTGACCTCCCCAGAAAATGCATAAATCCGGAGTGCGCCAGCGGCCGGGTCCCTGGATGCACAAAGTGAAACGAAACCACTGTGTAGCTGGCGCAGGAGAGACCATTTGGGTAAAAATTAGAGACAATAACAGGCGGTAATGTGGTTCTTAACTGTCGCTCAAGGCCTCAGGGCAGTTAGGGAAGTGAATTAGGGGCTGTTTGTGGAGCTGAGCGCCGCCCCCTCAGGACGGCCGTCTCCCGGGAGGGAGAGCTGTCTGGGCAGCGTCCCGCCCCACCCCAGGGCACCCTCTCAGTATCCAGAGTGAAGCCTTTCCAGTTGGCCAAGTCCTGAAATCTCCTAACTTGTCCTGCTCTCCAAACCACGGCAGAGACACCTGCTGGCTAGAGTGACAGCGCCCCGGAATCACCGAGCCCCCACCAGCGAGCAGGACCTAAAGCCTCACCCCCAGACTTCCAGTCTAGTGCCACCTGCACTGCCTGTCCCTGATCAAGTGGCTTCCAGACACAGAAAGGTGGCCTTCCTTCAGGAAACACTGCCCACTGCCGGGAGCTGCTGCCTGGACCCCAGGGAAGAAGGAAGATTTCAGGAGGCACCAAAGGACCCTTGGTGACAGGAGAGGTGGGGGTGAGGCCATGAAGAGACCAGACCTGTGGGGTCTGTGGCGCTGTCCTCTTCTGCCCCAAATTCTCCCTGTGCCCCCTCCTCTCCTCCAGCAAACCCACCCAGACACGCCCTCCCCAAGGGCTTGAAGTACCTGCAGTGTGATCTCCCACTCATGTTCCCCCCACACACGGCCTTTCCCTCTGGGGATTCTGGCCCTGCCAAGTGGCCGTGGCCCCATGCCACACCAGGCCAGAGTGGCAGGCCAGAAACTAGTCCCCTCTCAGCTTAAGGATGACGTGGGACCTGGGACCTGCAGAGCCGACAAATCAGGGGCTCCTGCTCCCGCTGAGCTGCCCCACTCTGTAAAGGGCACACGTGGCTCCCGGGCAAATCCTGGGCTGCTGTGCAGTCTCTCTCTGTGCGTCCCTCCTGAGCTGCAGGAAAGCAAGCGGGCTGAGGGCGCAGGTGCCTGGGGAAGGTGCCCTCCACTTCAAAGTGGACCACAGGCCGAGCCCGGTCCACACATCACCTGCACAAGGAGCGGCCCAGCCCAGCGAGGACCCCTGGGCAGGTCTTCCTGCCAGCCTGCTCGCGTCCTCCAGGCCAGGCCAAGCCCAGGCTGATGGGGGCCGGCAACCCATGTGGGCTGATGACAGAGAGACAACCCACAATGTTCCCAGACATTGC